>NC_079503.1:34697361-34828232 GCF_030052815.1 Hevea brasiliensis
TTGCTGGGAGGATCGGGCGGGCTATCCCAGTGGCCTTGATGACATATTGACTCGGACCATGAGCTTAAACGTGGAGTGTCCGTGAACCGCACCATGATCCGAAAGGATTCAGCTGGGTAAGGAGATCGGGAAGAAGAACCAGAAGTGGATTCTCCGATCCGAACTCTCATCGGCTCGGGATTATATATCTCAGTCGAGGGCGGGCAAAGCTCCATGAAGACCGGTTGGCGAACAGAACCGTATTTCGGATGAGAGGGACCGCGCTCTTAAGGAAGTCCAGCGCTCCACGCCAATGCATCCTCTCGTGTCGCTCAACTTATAGAGGAACTCGAGGCGAAGGATAAGGAGCTTAAGGAGAGGGATGAGGAGATGGTGACGGAATAGCGAGGCCTATGTGAAGGCTCACAAGGATCTCTTGGCCGCACTCCGGAGCGTTACCGAGAAGACTTTTCTTGGATGGACGACCTGCACCGGGGCGATGGTGAAGATAGTGAGGATGAAGCCAGGGTGAGAGGGAGAGAGGAGTGATCAAATGTAGATCAGTGGGGTGATCCCCACCAATAACTTTGTACAAATTATGACATGAAATGAAATGCCTTTTGTTCAATGAATGATTGTGATCGAAAATTTTAAACCATTATTTGTCCGAGTATTTGATTGTATGAGCACAAAGAAACAAAAACTAAATGTGATTATTAATCTAAGTATGAGAGATCGGAAAGCACTCAACATGAGATCGGTAGGGAAGAAATGTCAATGTAACTTGACCGAAAATTTAACTCGAACACTTAAGATCGGAATCGAACCAACACTTTAGCTCTTAAACTTTCGGAAAGGAGGTCGGCAATAAAACTGGTAGGAAAAGATCTAGTGCTAGTTCACTTCATTTATCAACAGAGATCGGGAATATTCTTGACAGGTCCGGAAATCCGGCAACGGGTTTGAAGGATCGGTAAATGATTTGAGAGATCGGCTGAGTTTCAAGGGATGCGTAGGACTTATCATTGATTCACGTCTTTGCGAGGAGAGGTCGGAAATGTGACCGCCTACCAAAGAGGGATCGGAAACGTGATTAGCTACTCCGAGGAAACTTAGCACCGGGGATCGGTTTCAAAGTATTTTGGGGATCGGCCAAAATATGGTGTCGACAATGTCCATCTTTAGTAAATTGACCATATCTTGGTCTATACAACTCAGAATGACCTGAAATTTTGCCCCGAGTGCAATAAGACATAGAGCTACAATTCTTATGAAGACACTAAAGCCCAAAAAAGGCCAGAACCAAGTTAAATAGCTTGCACAAGTTCGGGTACCAAAACCGCCAGAACTAAAAGTGATCTAAAATTGACCAAATTATGCACTAATGGTGCAATCTGTCCAGCTTGAGTAAATTGACCATATCCTGGTCTATACAACTCAGAATGACCTGAAATTTTGGCCCGAGTGCAATAAGACATAGAGCTACAATTCTTATGAAGGCACTAAAGCCCAAAAATGGCCAGAACCAAGTCAAATAGCTTGCACAACTTCGGGTAGTAAAACTGCCACAAGTAAAAGTGATCTAAAATTGACCAAATTATGCACTAAATGTGCAATATGTACTGCTTTAGCAAATTGGCCATATCTTGGTCTATACAACTCAGAATGACCTGAAATTTTGCCCCGAGTGTAATAAGACATAGAGCTACAATTCTTATAAAGGCACTAAAGCCCAAAAATGGCCAGAACCAAGTCAAATAGCTTGCACAAATTCGGGTACCAAAACTGCCAGAACTAAAAGTGATCTAAAATTGACCAAATTTGCACTAAATGTGCAATATGTCCAGCTTTAGCAAATTGACCATATCTTGGTCTATACAACTCAGAATGACCTGAAATTTTGGCCCGAGTGCAATAAGACATAGAGCTGCAATTCTTATGTAGGCACTAAAGCCCAAAAATTGCCAGAACCAAGTCAAATAGCTTGCACAACTTCGGGTAGTAAAACTGCCACAAGTAAAAGTGATCTAAAATTGACCAAATTATGCACTAAATGTGCAATATGTACAGCCTCAGCAAATTGACCATATCTTGGTCTATACAACTCAGAATGACCTGAAATTTTGCCCCGAGTGCAATAAGACATAGAGTTACAATTCTTATGAAGGCACTAAAGCCCAAAAATGGCCAGAACTAAGTCAAATAGCTTGCACAACATCGGGTACCAAAACTGGCAGAACTAAAAGTGATCTAAAATTGACCAAATTATGCACTA
The DNA here is from genome assembly GCF_030052815.1 of Hevea brasiliensis. Taxonomy (NCBI): domain Eukaryota; kingdom Viridiplantae; phylum Streptophyta; class Magnoliopsida; order Malpighiales; family Euphorbiaceae; genus Hevea; species Hevea brasiliensis. The sequence goes on from NC_079503.1 coordinate 34,699,616, forward strand.
AAGGTGCAATGTGTCCAACTTTAGTAAATTGACCATATCCTGGCCTATAAAAACTCAGAATGACCTGAAATTTTGCCCCGAGTGCAATAAGACATAGAGCTATAATTCTTATGAAGACACTAAAGCCCAAAAATGGCAAGTACCAAGTCATATAGCTAGCACAAGTTCGGGTACCAAAACTGCCAGAACTAAAAGTGATCTAATATTGACCAAATTATGCACTAAAGGTGCAATCTATCCAGCTTGAGTAAATTAACCATATCCTGGTCTATACAACTCAGAATGACCTGAAATTTTGTCCCGAGTGCAATAAGACATAGAGCTACAATTCTTATGAAGGCACTAAAGCCCAAAAATGGCCAGAACCAAGTCAAATAGCTTGTACAACTTCGGGTAGTAAAACTGCCACAAGTAAAAGTGATCTAAAATTGACCAAATTATGCACTAAAGATGCAATCTGCCTAGCTTGAGTAAATTGACCATATCCTGGCCTATAAAACTCAGAACGACCTAAAATTTTGCCCCGAGTGCAATAAGACATAGAGTTACAATTCTTTTAAAGGCACTAAAGCCCATAAATGGCCAGAACCAAGTCAAATTGCTTGCACAAGTTCGGGTCCCAAAACTGGCAGAACTAAAAGTGATCTAAAATTGACCAAATTTGCACTAAATGTGCAATATGTCCAGCTTTAGTAAATTGACCATATCTTGGTCTATACAACTCAGAATGACCTGAAATTTTGCCCCGAGTGCAATAAGACATAGAGCTATAATTCTTATGAAGACACTAAAGCCCAAAAATGGCCAGAACCAAGTCAAATAGCTTGCACAAGTTCGGGTACCAAAACTGCCAGAACAAAAAGTGATCTAAAATTGACAAAATTATGCACTAAAGGTGCAATCTGTCCAGCTTGAGTAAATTGACCATATCCTGGTCTATACAACTCAGAATGACTTGAAATTTTAACCCGAGTGCAATAAGACATAGAGCTAAATTTCTTATAAAGGCACTAAAGCCCAAAAATGGCCAGAACCAAGTCAAATAGCTTGCACAACGTCAGGCAGTAAAACTGCCACAAGTAAAAGTAATCTAAAATTGACCAAATTATGCACTAAATGTGCAATATGTACAGCTTTAGCAAATTGACCATATCTTGGTCTATACAACTCAGAATGACCTGAAATTTTGCCCCGAGTGTCATAAGACATAGAGCTACAATTCTTATGAAGGCACTAAAGCCAAAAAATGGCCAGAACCAAGTCAAATAGCTTGCACAAGTTCGGGTACCAAAACTGCCAGAACTAAAAGTGATCTAAAATTGACCAAATTTGCACTAAATGTGCAATATGTCCAGCTTTAGCAAATTGACCATATCTTGGTCTATACAACTCAGAATGACCTGAAATTTTGGCCCGAGTGCAATAAGACATAGAGCTACAATTCTTATGAAGGCACTAAAGCCCAAAAATTGCCAGAACCAAGTCAAATAGCTTGCACAACTTCGGGTAGTAACACTGCCACAAGTAAAAGTGATCTAAAATTGACCAAATTATGCACTAAATGTGCAATATGTACAGCTTTAGCAAATTGACCATATCTTGGTCTATACAACTCAGAATGACCTGAAATTTTGCCCCGAGTGCAATAAGACATAGAGCTACAATTCTTATGAAGGCACTAAAGCCCAAAAATGGCCAGAACCAAGTCAAATAGCTTGCACAAGTTCGGGTACCAAAACTGCCACAAGTAAAAGTGATCTAAAATTGACCAAATTATGCACTAAAGGTGCAATGTGTCTAGCTTGAGTAAATTGACCATATCCTGGCCTATAAAAACTCAGAATGACTTGAAATTTTGCCCCGAGTGCAATAAGACATAGAGCTACAATTCTTATGAAGACACTAAAGCCCAAAAATGGCAAGTACCAAGTCATATAGCTTGCACAAGTTCGGGTACCAAAACTGCCAGAACTAAAAGTGATCTAAAATTGACCAAATTATGCCCTAAAGGTGCAATCTATCTAGCTTGAGTAAATTGACCATATCCTGGTCTATAAAACTTAGAATGACCTAAAATTTTGCCCCGAGTGCAATAAGATATAGAGCTAAAATTCTTATGAAGACACCAAAGCCCAAAAAATGGCAAAAACTAAGTCAAATAGCTTGCACAAGTTCCGTTACCAAACCGCGTAACTAAAAGTGACCTAAAATTGACCAAATTTGCACTAAAGGCAATATGTCCATTTTTACTAAATTGACCATATCTTGGTCTATACAACTCGAATGACTGAAAATTTTCCCTGAGTGCAATAAGACATAGAGGTACAATTCTTATGAAGACACCAAAGCGAAAAAATGGACAGAACCAAGTCAAATAGCTTGCACAAGTTCGGGTGCCAAAACTGCTAGAACTAAAAGTGACCTAAAATTGACCAAATTTTGCACTAAAGGTGCAAACTGTCCAGCTTTAGTAAATTGACTATATCTTGGTCTATATAACTCAGAAATACCTGAAATTTTGACTCGAGTGCAATAAGACATAAAGCTACAATTCTTATGAAGACACCAAAGCCTAGAAATGGCCAGAACCAAGTCAAATAACTTGCACAAGTTCGGGTACCAAAACTGCCACAAGTAAAAGTGATCTAAAATTGACCAAATTATGCACTAAAGGTGCAATCTGTCTAGCTTGAGTAAATTGACCATATCCTGGTCTATAAAACTCAGAATGACCTAAAATTTTGCCCCGAGTGCAATAAGACATAGAGCTACAATTCTTATGAAGGCACTAAAGCCCATAAATGGCAAGAACCAAGTCAAATGGCTTGCACAAGTTCGGTACCAAACCGCGTAACTAAAAGTGACCTAAAATTGACCAAATTTTGCACTAAAGGTGCAATCTGTACAGCTTTAGTAAATTGACCATATCTTGGTCTACACAACTCAGAAATACCTGAAAATTTGGCCCGACTGCAATAAGACATAGAGCTACAATTCTTATGAAGCCACCATAGCCCAAAAATGGCCAGAACCAAGTCAAATAGCTTGCACAAGTTCGTGTACCAAAACTGCCACAAGTAAAAGCGATCTAAAATTGACCAAATTATGCACTAAAGGTGCAATCTGTCTAGCTTGAGTAAATTGAACATATCCTGGTCTATAAAACTCAGAATGACCTAAAATTTTGCCCCGAGTGCAATAAGACTTAGAGCTACAATTCTTATGAAGTCACTAAAGCCCAAAAATGGCCAGAACCAAGTCAAATAGCTTGCAAAAGTTCGGGTACCAAAACTGCCACAAGTAAAAGTGATCTAAAATTGACCAAATTATGCACTAAAGGTGCAATCTGTCTACCTTGAGTAAATTGACCATATCCTGGCCTATAAAACTCAGAACGACCTTAAATTTTGCCCCGAGTGCAATAAGACATAGAGGTACAATTCTTATACAGGCACTAAAGCCCATAAATGGCCAGAACCAAGTCAAATTGCTTCCACAAGTTCGGGTACCAAAACTGGCAGAACTAAAAGTGACCTAAAATTGACCAAATTTGCACTAAATGTGCAATATGTCTAGCTTTAGTAAATTGACCATATCTTGGTCTATACAACTCAGAATGACCTGAAATTTTGCCCCGAGTGCAATAAGACATAGAGCTACAATTCTTATGAAGACACTAAAGCCCAAAAATGGCCAGAACCAAGTCAAATAGCTTGCACAAGTTCGGGTACAAAAACTGCAAGAACTAAAAGTGATCTAAAATTGACCAAATTATGCACTAAAGGTGCAATCTGTCCAGCTTGAGTAAATTGACCATATCCTGGTCTATACAATTCAGAATGACCTGAAATTTTGGCCCGAGTGCAATAAGACATAGAGCTACAATTCTTATGAAGGCACTAAAGCCCAAAAATGGCCAGAACCAAGTGAAATAGCCTGCACAACTTCGGGTAGTAAAACTGCCACAAGTAAAAGTGACATAAATTAGACCAAATTATGCACTAAATGTGCAATATGTACAGCTTTAGCAAATTGACCATATCTTGGTCTATACAACTCAGAATGACCTGAAATTTTGCCCAGAGTGCAATAAGACTTAGAGCTACAATTCTTATGAAGGCACTAAAGCCCAAAAATGGCTAGAACCAAGTCAAATAGCTTGCAAAAGTTCGGGTACCAAAACTGCCACAAGTAAAAGTGATATAAAATTGATCAAATTTTGCACTAAAGGTGCAATCTGTCTAGCTTGAGTAAATTGACCATATCCTGGCCTATAAAATTCAGAACGACCTTAAATTTTGCCCCGAGTACAATAAGACATAGAGGTACAATTCTTATAAAGGCACTAAAGCCCATAAATAGCCAGAACCAAGTCAAATTGCTTGCACAAGTTCTGGTACCAAAACTGGCAGAACTAAAAGTGACCTAAAGTTGGCCAAATTTGTACTAAATGTGCAATATGTCCAGCTTTAGTAAATTGACCATATCTTGGTCTATACAACTCAGAATGACCTGAAATTTTGCCCCGAGTGCAATAAGACATAGAGCTACAATTATTATGAAGACACTAAAGCCCAAAAAATGGCCAGAACCATGTCAAAAAGCTTGCACAAGTTCGGGTACCAAAACTGCAAGAACTAAAAGTGATCTAAAATTGACCAAATTATGCACTAAAGGTGCAATCTGTCCAGCTTGGGTAAACTGACCATATCCTGGTCTATACAACTCAGAATGACCTGAAATTTTGGCCCGAGTGCAATAAGACATAGAGCTACAATTCTTATGAAGGCACTAAAGCCCAAAAATGGCCAGAACCAAGTGAAATAGCTTGCACAACTTCGGGTAGTAAAACTGCCACAAGTAAAAGTGATCTAAATTAGACCAAATTATGCACTAAATGTGCAATATGTACAACTTTAGCAAATTGACCATATCTTGGTCTATACAACTCAGAATGACCTGAAATTTTGCCCAGAGTGCAATAAGACTTAGAGCTACAATTCTTATGAAGGCACTAAAGCCCAAAAATGGCCAGAACCAAGTCAAATAGCTTGCAAAAGTTCGGGTACCAAAACTGCCACAAGTAAAAGTGATCTAAAATTGACCAAATTATGCACTAAAGGTGCAATCTGTCTAGCTTGAGTAAATTGACCATATCCTGGCCTATAAAACTCAGAACGACCTTAAATTTTGCCCCGAGTACAATAAGAGATAGAGGTACAATTCTTATAAAGGCACTAAAGCCCATAAATGGCCAGAACCAAGTCAAATTGCTTCCACAAGTTCTGGTACCAAAACTGGCAGAACTAAAAGTGACCTAAAATTGACCAAATTTGCACTAAATGTGCAATATGTCCAGCTTTAGTAAATTGACCATATCTTGGTCTATACAACTCAGAATGACCTGAAAATTTACCCCGAGTGCAATAAGACATAGAGCTACAATTCTTATGAAGGCACTAAAGCCCAAAAATGGCCAGAACCAAGTCAAATAGCTTGCAAAAGTTCGGGTACCAAAACTGCCACAAGTAAAAGTGATCTAAAATTGACCAAATTATGCACTAAAGGTGCAATCTGTCTAGCTTGAGTAAATTGACCATATCCTGGCCTATAAAACTCAGAACGACCTTAAATTTTGCCCCGAGTACAATAAGAGATAGAGGTACAATTCTTATAAAGGCACTAAAGCCCATAAATGGCCAGAACCAAGTCAAATTGCTTGCACAAGTTTTGGTACCAAAACTGGCAGAACTAAAAGTGACTTAAAATTGACCAAATTTGTACTAAATGTGCAATATGTCCAGCTTTAGTAAATTGACCATATCTTGGTCTATACAACTCAGAATGACCTGAAATTTTGCCCCGAGTGCAATAAGACATAGAGCTACAATTATTATGAAGACACTAAATCCCAAAAAATGGCCAGAACCATGTCAAAAAGCTTGCACAAGTTCGGGTACCAAAACTGCAAGAACTAAAAGTGATCTAAAATTGACCAAATTATGCACTAAAGGTGCAATCTGTCCAGCTTGGGTAAACTGACCATATCCTGGTCTATACAACTCAGAATGACCTGAAATTTTGGCCCGAGTGCAATAAGACATAGAGCTACAATTCTTATGATGGCACTAAAGCCCAAAAATGGCCAGAACCAAGTGAAATAGCTTGCACAACTTCGGGTAGTAAAACTGCCACAAGTAAAAGTGATCTAAATTAGACCAAATTATGCACTAAATGTGCAATATGTACAGCTTTAGCAAATTGACAATATCTTAGTCTATACAACTCAGAAAGACCTGAAATTTTGCCCAGAGTGCAATAAGACATAGAGCTACAATTCTTATGAAGGCACTAAAGCCCAAAAATGGCCAGAACCAAGTCAAATAGCTTGCAAAAGTTCGGGTACCAAAACTGCCACAAGTAAAAGTGATCTAAAATTGACCAAATTATGCACTAAAGGTGCAATCTGTCTAGCTTGAGTAAATTGACCATATCCTGGCCTATAAAACTCAGAACGACCTTAAATTTTGCCCCGAGTGTAATAAGACATAGAGGTACAATTCTTATAAAGGCACTAAAGCCCATAAATGGCCAGAACCAAGTCAAATTGCTTCCACAAGTTCGGGTACCAAAACTGGCAGAACTAAAATTGACCTAAAATTGACCAAATTTGCACTAAATGTGCAATATGTCCAGCTTTAGTAAATTGACCATATCTTGGTCTATACAACTCAGAATGACCTGAAATTTTGCCCCGAGTGCAATAAGACATAGAGCTACAATTATTATGAAGTCACTAAAGCCCAAAAATGGCCAGAACCAAGTCAAATAGCTTGCAAAAGTTCGGGTACCAAAACTGCCACAAGTAAAAGTGATCTAAAATTGACCAAATTATGCACTAAAGGTGCAATCTGTCTAGCTTGAGTAAATTGACCATATCCTGGCCTATAAAACTCAGAACGACCTTAAATTTTGCCCCGAGTGCAATAAGACATAGAGGTACAATTCTTATACAGGCACTAAAGCCCATAAATGGCCAGAACCAAGTCAAATTGCTTCCACAAGTTCTGGTACCAAAACTGGCAGAACTAAAAGTGACCTAAAATTGACCAAATTTGCACTAAATGTGCAATATGTCCAGCTTTAGTAAATTGACCATATCTTGGTCTATACAACACAGAATGACCTGAAAATTTACCCCGAGTGCAATAAGACATAGAGCTACAATTCTTATGAAGACACTAAAGCCCAAAAATGGCCAGAACCAAGTCAAATAGCTTGCACAAGTTTGGGTACCAAACCGCGAACTAAAAGTGATCTAAAATTGACCAAATTATGCACTAAAGGTGCAATCTGTCCAGCTTGAGTAAATTGACCATATCCTGGTCTATACAACTTAGAATGACCTGAAATTTTGGCCCGAGTGCAATAAGACATAGAGCTACAATTCTTATGAAGGCACTAAAGCCCAAAAATGGCCAGAACCAAGTCAAATAGCTTGCACAACTCCGGGTAGTAAAACTGCCAAAAGTAAAAGTGATCTAAAATTGACCAAATTATGCACTAAATGTGCAATATGTACAGCTTTAGCAAATTGACCATATCTTGGTCTATACAACTCAGAATGACCTGAAATTTTGCCCCGAGTGCAATAAGACATAGAGCTACTATTCTTATGAAGGCACTAAAGCCCAAAAATGGCTAGAACCAAGTCAAATAGCTTGCACATGTTCGGGTACCAAAACTGCCACAAGTAAAAGTGATCTAAAATTGACCAAATTATGCACTAAAGGTGCAATCTATCTAGCTTGAGTAAATTGACCATATCCTGGTCTATAAAACTCAGAATGACCTAAAATTTTGCCCCTAGTGCAATAAGACATAGAGCTACAATTCTTATGAAGGCACTAAAGCCCATAAATGGCCAGAACCAAGTCAAATGGCTTGCACAAGTTCGGGTACCAAAACTACCAGAACTAAAAGTGACCTAAAATTGACCAAATTTTGCACTAAAGGTGCAATCTGTACAGCTTTAGTAAATTGACCATATCTTGGTCTATACAACTCAGAAATACCTGAAAATTTGGCCCGACTGCAATAAGACATAGAGCTACAATTCTTATGAAGACACCATAGCCCAGAAATGGCCAGAACCAAGTCAAATAGCTTGCACAAGTTCGTGTACCAAAACTGCCACAAGTAAAAGCGATCTAAAATTGACCAAATTATGCACTAAAGGTGCAATCTGTCTAGCTTGAGTAAATTGAACATATCCTGGTCTATAAAACTCAGAATGACCTAAAATTTTGCACCGAGTGCAATAAGACATAGAGCTACAATTCTTATGAAGGCACTAAAGCCCATAAATGGCCAGAACCAAGTCAAATTGCTTGCACAAGTTCTGGTACCAAAACTGGCAGAACTAAAAGTGACCTAAAATTGACCAAATTTGTACTAAATGTGCAATATGTCCAGCTTTAGTAAATTGCCCATATCTTGGTCTATACAACTCGAATGACACAAATTTGCCCCGAGTGCAATAAGACATAGAGCTACAATTCTTATGAAGACACTAAAGCCCAAAAATGGCCAGAACCAAGTCAAATAGCTTGCACAAGTTCGGGTACCAAAACTGCCACAAGTAAAAGTGATCTAAAATTGACCAAATTATGCACTAATGGTGCAATCTGTCCAGCTTGAGTAAATTGACCATATCTTGGTCTATACAACTCAGAATGACCTGAAATTTTGCCCCGAGTGCAATAAGACATAGAGCTACAATTCTTATGAAGACACTAAAGCCCAAAAAAGGCCAGAACCAAGTCAAATAGCTTGCACAAGTTCGGGTGCCAAAACTGCTAGAACTAAAAGTGACCTAAAATTGACCAAATTTTGCACTAAAGGTGCAATCTGTCCAGCTTTAGTAAATTTACTATATCTTGGTCTATATAACTCAGAAATACCTGAAATTTTGCCCCGAGTGCAATAAGACATAAAGCTACAATTCTTATGAAGACACCAAAGCCCAGAAATGGCCAGAACCAAGTCAAATAACTTGCACAAGTTCGGGTACCAAAACCGCCAGAACTAAAAGTGATCTAAAATTGACCAAATTATGCACTAATGGTGCAATCTGTCCAGCTTGAGTAAATTGACCATATCCTGGTCTATACAACTCAGAATGACCTGAAATTTTGGCCCGAGTGCAATAAGACATAGAGCTACAATTCTTATGAAGGCACTAAAGCCCAAAAATGGCCAGAACCAAGTCAAATAGCTTGCACAACTTCGGGTAGTAAAACTGCCACAAGTAAAAGTGATCTAAAATTGACCAAATTATGCACTAAATGTGCAATATGTACTGCTTTAGCAAATTGGCCATGTCTTGGTCTATATAACTCAGAATGACCTGAAATTTTGCCCCGAGTGTAATAAGACATAGAGCTACAATTCTTATAAAGGCACTAAAGCCCAAAAATGGCCAGAACCAAGTCAAATAGCTTGCACAAATTCGGGTACCAAAACTGCCAGAACTAAAAGTGATCTAAAATTGACCAAATTTGCACTAAATGTGCAATATGTCTCGCTTTAGCAAATTGACCATATCTTGATCTATACAACTCAGAATGACCTAAAATTTTGGCCCGAGTGCAATAAGACATAGAGCTGCAATTCTTATGAAGGCACTAAAGCCCAAAAATTGCCAGAACCAAGTCAAATAGCTTGCACAACTTCGGGTAGTAAAACTGCCACAAGTAAAAGTGATCTAAAATTGACCAAATTATGCACTAAATGTGCAATATGTACAGCCTTAGCAAATTGACCATATCTTGGTCTATACAACTCAGAATGACCTGAAATTTTCCCCCGAGTGCAATAAGACATAGAGTTACAATTCTTATGAAGGCACTAAAGCCCAAAAATGGCCAGAACCAAGTCAAATAGCTTGCACAACTTCGGGTACCAAAACTGGCAGAACTAAAAGTGATCTAAAATTGACCAAATTATGCACTAAAGGTGCAATGTGTCCAACTTTAGTAAATTGACCATATCCTGGCCTATAAAAACTCAGAATGACCTGAAATTTTGCCCCGAGTGCAATAAGACATAGAGCTACAATTCTTATGAAGACACTAAAGCCCAAAAATGGCAAGTACCAAGTCATATAGCTTGCACAAGTTCGGGTACCAAAACTGCCAGAACTAAAAGTGATCTAAAATTGACCAAATTATGCCCTAAAGGTGCAATCTATCTAGCTTGAGTAAATTGACCATATCCTGGTCTATAAAACTTAGAATGACCTAAAATTTTGCCCCGAGTGCAATAAGATATAGAGCTACAATTCTTATGAAGACACCAAAGCCCAAAAAATGGCCAAAACTAAGTCAAATAGCTTGCACAAGTTCCGATACCAAAACTGCCAGAACTAAAAGTGACCTAAAATTGACCAAATTTGCACTAAAGGCGCAATATGTCCAGCTTTACTAAATTGACCATATCTTGGTCTATACAACTCAGAATGACCTGAAAATTTTCCCTGAGTGCAATAAGACATAGAGGTACAATTCTTATGAAGACACCAAAGAAAAATGGATGTAACCAAGTCAAATAGCTTGCACAAGTTCGGGTGCCAAAACTGCTAGAACTAAAAGTGACCTAAAATTGACCAAATTTTGCACTAAAGGTGCAAACTGTCCAGCTTTAGTAAATTGACTATATCTTGGTCTATATAACTCAGAAATACCTGAAATTTTGACTCGAGTGCAATAAGACATAAAGCTACAATTCTTATGAAGACACCAAAGCCTAGAAATGGCCAGAACCAAGTCAAATAACTTGCACAAGTTCGGGTACCAAAACTGCCACAAGTAAAAGTGATCTAAAATTGACCAAATTATGCACTAAAGGTGCAATCTGTCTAGCTTGAGTAAATTGACCATATCCTGGTCTATAAAACTCAGAATGACCTAAAATTTTGCCCCGAGTGCAATAAGACATAGAGCTACAATTCTTATGAAGGCACTAAAGCCCATAAATGGCAAGAACCAAGTCAAATGGCTTGCACAAGTTCGGGTACCAAAACTGCCAGAACTAAAAGTGACCTAAAATTGACCAAATTTTGCACTAAAGGTGCAATCTGTCTAGCTTGAGTAAATTGAACATATCCTGGTCTATAAAACTCAGAATGACCTAAAATTTTGCCCCGAGTGCAATAAGACTTAGAGCTACAATTCTTATGAAGTCACTAAAGCCCAAAAATGGCCAGAACCAAGTCAAATAGCTTGCAAAAGTTCGGGTACCAAAACTGCCACAAGTAAAAGTGATCTAAAATTGACCAAATTATGCACTAAAGGTGCAATCTGTCTACCTTGAGTAAATTGACCATATCCTGGCCTATAAAACTCAGAACGACCTTAAATTTTGCCCCGAGTGCAATAAGACATAGAGGTACAATTCTTATACAGGCACTAAAGCCCATAAATGGCCAGAACCAAGTCAAATTGCTTCCACAAGTTCGGGTACCAAAACTGGTAGAACTAAAAGTGACCTAAAATTGACCAAATTTGCACTAAATGTGCAATATGTCTAGCTTTAGTAAATTGACCATATCTTGGTCTATACAACTCAGAATGACCTGAAATTTTGCCCCGAGTGCAATAAGACATAGAGCTACAATTCTTATGAAGACACTAAAGCCCAAAAATGGCCAGAACCAAGTCAAATAGCTTGCACAAGTTCGGGTACAAAAACTGCAAGAACTAAAAGTGATCTAAAATTGACCAAATTATGCACTAAAGGTGCAATCTGTCCAGCTTGAGTAAATTGACCATATCCTGGTCTATACAATGCAGAATGACCTGAAATTTTGGCCCGAGTGCAATAAGACATAGAGCTACAATTCTTATGAAGGCACTAAAGCCCAAAAATGGCCAGAACCAAGTGAAATAGCCTGCACAACTTCGGGTAGTAAAACTGCCACAAGTAAAAGTGACATAAATTAGACCAAATTATGCACTAAATGTGCAATATGTACAGCTTTAGCAAATTGACCATATCTTGGTCTATACAACTCAGAATGACCTGAAATTTTGCCCAGAGTGCAATAAGACTTAGAGCTACAATTCTTATGAAGGCACTAAAGCCCAAAAATGGCTAGAACCAAGTCAAATAGCTTGCAAAAGTTCGGGTACCAAAACTGCCACAAGTAAAAGTGATATAAAATTGACCAAATTTTGCCCTAAAGGTGCAATCTGTCTAGCTTGAGTAAATTGACCATATCCTGGCCTATAAAATTCAGAACGACCTTAAATTTTGCCCCGAGTACAATAAGACATAGAGGTACAATTCTTATAAAGGCACTAAAGCCCATAAATGGCCAGAACCAAGTCAAATTGCTTGCACAAGTTCTGGTACCAAAACTGGCAGAACTAAAAGTGACCTAAAGTTGGCCAAATTTGTACTAAATGTGCAATATGTCCAGCTTTAGTAAATTGACCATATCTTGGTCTATACAACTCAGAATGACCTGAAATTTTGCCCCGAGTGCAATAAGACATAGAGCTACAATTATTATGAAGACACTAAAGCCCAAAAAATGGCCAGAACCATGTCAAAAAGCTTGCACAAGTTCGGGTACCAAAACTGCAAGAACTAAAAGTGATCTAAAATTGACCAAATTATGCACTAAAGGTGCAATCTGTCCAGCTTGGGTAAACTGACCATATCCTGGTCTATACAACTCAGAATGACCTGAAATTTTGGCCCGAGTGCAATAAGACATAGAGCTACAATTCTTATGAAGGCACTAAAGCCCAAAAATGGCCAGAACCAAGTGAAATAGCTTGCACAACTTCGGGTAGTAAAACTGCCACAAGTAAAAGTGATCTAAATTAGACCAAATTATGCACTAAATGTGCAATATGTACAGCTTTAGCAAATTGACCATATCTTGGTCTATACAACTCAGAATGACCTGAAATTTTGCCCAGAGTGCAATAAGACTTAGAGCTACAATTCTTATGAAGGCACTAAAGCCCAAAAATGGCCAGAACCAAGTCAAATAGCTTGCAAAAGTTCGGGTACCAAAACTGCCACAAGTAAAAGTGATCTAAAATTGACCAAATTATGCACTAAAGGTGCAATCTGTCTAGCTTGAGTAAATTGACCATATCCTGGCCTATAAAACTCAGAATGACCTTAAATTTTGCCCCGAGTACAATAAGAGATAGAGGTACAATTCTTATAAAGGCACTAAAGCCCATAAATGGCCAGAACCAAGTCAAATTGCTTCCACAAGTTCTGGTACCAAAACTGGCAGAACTAAAAGTGACCTAAAATTGACCAAATTTGCACTAAATGTGCAATATGTCCAGCTTTAGTAAATTGACCATATCTTGGTCTATACAACTCAGAATGACCTGAAAATTTACCCCGAGTGCAATAAGACATAGAGCTACAATTCTTATGAAGGCACTAAAGCCCAAAAATGGCCAGAACCAAGTCAAATAGCTTGCAAAAGTTCGGGTACCAAAACTGCCACAAGTAAAAGTGATCTAAAATTGACCAAATTATGCACTAAAGGTGCAATCTGTCTAGCTTGAGTAAATTGACCATATCCTGGCCTATAAAACTCAGAACGACCTTAAATTTTGCCCCGAGTACAATAAGAGATAGAGGTACAATTCTTATAAAGGCACTAAAGCCCATAAATGGCCAGAACCAAGTCAAATTGCTTGCACAAGTTTTGGTACCAAAACTGGCAGAACTAAAAGTGACCTAAAATTGACCAAATTTGTACTAAATGTGCAATATGTCCAGCTTTAGTAAATTGACCATATCTTGGTCTATACAACTCAGAATGACCTGAAATTTTGCCCCGAGTGCAATAAGACATAGAGCTACAATTATTATGAAGACACTAAATCCCAAAAAATGGCCAGAACCATGTCAAAAAGCTTGCACAAGTTCGGGTACCAAAACTGCAAGAACTAAAAGTGATCTAAAATTGACCAAATTATGCACTAAAGGTGCAATCTGTCTAGCTTGAGTAAATTGACCATATCCTGGCCTATAAAACTCAGAACGACCTTAAATTTTGCCCCGAGTACAATAAGAGATAGAGGTACAATTCTTATAAAGGCACTAAAGCCCATAAATGGCCAGAACCAAGTCAAATTGCTTGCACAAGTTTTGGTACCAAAACTGGCAGAACTAAAAGTGACCTAAAATTGACCAAATTTGTACTAAATGTGCAATATGTCCAGCTTTAGTAAATTGACCATATCTTGGTCTATACAACTCAGAATGACCTGAAATTTTGCCCCGAGTGCAATAAGACATAGAGCTACAATTATTATGAAGACACTAAATCCCAAAAAATGGCCAGAACCATGTCAAAAAGCTTGCACAAGTTCGGGTACCAAAACTGCAAGAACTAAAAGTGATCTAAAATTGACCAAATTATGCACTAAAGGTGCAATCTGTCCAGCTTGGGTAAACTGACCATATCCTGGTCTATACAACTCTGATTTACCTGAAATTTTGCCCCGAGTGCAATAAGACATAGAGCTACAATTCTTATGAAGGCACTAAAGCCCAAAAATGGCCAGAACCAAGTGAAATAGCTTGCACAACTTCGGGTAGTAAAACTGCCACAAGTAAAAGTGATCTAAATTAGACCAAATTATGCACTAAATGTGCAATATGTACAGCTTTAGCAAATTGACAATATCTTAGTCTATACAACTCAGAAAGACCTAAAATTTTGCCCAGAGTGCAATAAGACATAGAGCTACAATTCTTATGAAGGCACTAAAGCCCAAAAATGGCCAGAACCAAGTCAAATAGCTTGCAAAAGTTCGGGTACCAAAACTGCCACAAGTAAAAGTGATCTAAAATTGACCAAATTATGCACTAAAGGTGCAATCTGTCTAGCTTGAGTAAATTGACCATATCCTGGCCTATAAAACTCAGAACGACCTTAAATTTTGCCCCGAGTGTAATAAGACATAGAGGTACAATTCTTATAAAGGCACTAAAGCCCATAAATGGCCAGAACCAAGTCAAATTGCTTCCACAAGTTCGGGTACCAAAACTGGCAGAACTAAAATTAACCTAAAATTGACCAAATTTGCACTAAATGTGCAATATGTCCAGCTTTAGTAAATTGACCATATCTTGGTCTATACAACTCAGAATGACCTGAAATTTTGCCCCGAGTGCAATAAGACATAGAGCTACAATTATTATGAAGTCACTAAAGCCCAAAAATGGCCAGAACCAAGTCAAATAGCTTGCAAAAGTTCGGGTACCAAAACTGCCACAAGTAAAAGTGATCTAAAATTGACCAAATTATGCACTAAAGGTGCAATCTGTCTAGCTTGAGTAAATTGACCATATCCTGGCCTATAAAACTCAGAACGACCTTAAATTTTGCCCCGAGTGCAATAAGACATAGAGGTACAATTCTTATACAGGCACTAAAGCCCATAAATGGCCAGAACCAAGTCAAATTGCTTCCACAAGTTCTGGTACCAAAACTGGCAGAACTAAAAGTGACCTAAAATTGACAAAATTTGCACTAAATGTGCAATATGTCCAGCTTTAGTAAATTGACCATATCTTGGTCTATACAACTCAGAATGACCTGAAAATTTACCCCGAGTGCAATAAGACATAGAGCTACAATTCTTATGAAGACACTAAAGCCCAAAAATGGCCAGAACCAAGTCAAATAGCTTGCACAAGTTTGGGTACCAAAACTGCCAGAACTAAAAGTGATCTAAAATTGACCAAATTATGCACTAAAGGTGCAATCTGTCCAGCTTGAGTAAATTGACCATATCCTGGTCTATACAACTTAGAATGACCTGGAATTTTGGCCCGAGTGCAATAAGACATAGAGCTACAATTCTTATGAAGGCACTAAAGCCCAAAAATGGCCAGAACAAAGTCAAATAGCCTGCACAACTCCGGGTAGTAAAACTGCCAAAAGTAAAAGTGATCTAAAATTGACCAAATTATGCACTAAATGTGCAATATGTACAGCTTTAGCAAATTGACCATATCTTGGTCTATACAACTCAGAATGACCTGAAATTTTGCCCCGAGTGCAATAAGACATAGAGCTACTATTCTTATGAAGGCACTAAAGCCCAAAAATGGCTAGAACCAAGTCAAATAGCTTGCACATGTTCGGGTACCAAAAATGCCACAAGTAAAAGTGATCTAAAATTGACCAAATTATGCACTAAAGGTGCAATCTGTCTAGCTTGAGTAAATTGACCATATCCTGGTCTATAAAACTCAGAATGACCTAAAATTTTGCCCCTAGTGCAATAAGACATAGAGCTACAATTCTTATGAAGGCACTAAAGCCCATAAATGGCCAGAACCAAGTCAAATGGCTTGCACAAGTTCGGGTACCAAAACTACCAGAACTAAAAGTGACCTAAAATTGACCAAATTTTGCACTAAAGGTGCAATCTGTACAGCTTTAGTAAATTGACCATATCTTGGTCTATACAACTCAGAAATACCTGAAAATTTGGCCCGACTGCAATAAGACATAGAGCTACAATTCTTATGAAGACACCATAGCCCAGAAATGGCCAGAACCAAGTCAAATAGCTTGCACAAGTTCGTGTACCAAAACTGCCACAAGTAAAAGCGATCTAAAATTGACCAAATTATGCACTAAAGGTGCAATCTGTCTAGCTTGAGTAAATTGAACATATCCTGGTCTATAAAACTCAGAATGACCTAAAATTTTGCACCGAGTGCAATAAGACATAGAGCTACAATTCTTATGAAGGCACTAAAGCCCATAAATGGCCAGAACCAAGTCAAATTGCTTGCACAAGTTCTGGTACCAAAACTGGCAGAACTAAAAGTGACCTAAAATTGACCAAATTTGTACTAAATGTGCAATATGTCCAGCTTTAGTAAATTGCCCATATCTTGGTCTATACAACTCAGAATGACCTGAAATTTGCCCCGAGTGCAATAAGACATAGAGCTACAATTCTTATGAAGACACTAAAGCCCAAAAATGGCCAGAACCAAGTCAAATAGCTTGCACAAGTTCGGGTACCAAAACTGCCACAAGTAAAAGTGATCTAAAATTGACCAAATTATGCACTAATGGTGCAATCTGTCCAGCTTGAGTAAATTGACCATATCTTGGTCTATACAACTCAGAATGACCTGAAATTTTGCCCCGAGTGCAATAAGACATAGAGCTACAATTCTTATGAAGACACTAAAGCCCAAAAAAGGCCAGAACCAAGTCAAATAGCTTGCACAAGTTCGGGTGCCAAAACTGCTAGAACTAAAAGTGACCTAAAATTGACCAAATTTTGCACTAAAGGTGCAATCTGTCCAGCTTTAGTAAATTTACTATATCTTGGTCTATATAACTCAGAAATACCTGAAATTTTGCCCCGAGTGCAATAAGACATAAAGCTACAATTCTTATGAAGACACCAAAGCCCAGAAATGGCCAGAACCAAGTCAAATAACTTGCACAAGTTCGGGTACCAAAACCGCCAGAACTAAAAGTGATCTAAAATTGACCAAATTATGCACTAATGGTGCAATCTGTCCAGCTTGAGTAAATTGACCATATCCTGGTCTATACAACTCAGAATGACCTGAAATTTTGGCCCGAGTGCAATAAGACATAGAGCTACAATTCTTATGAAGGCACTAAAGCCCAAAAATGGCCAGAACCAAGTCAAATAGCTTGCACAACTTCGGGTAGTAAAACTGCCACAAGTAAAAGTGATCTAAAATTGACCAAATTATGCACTAAATGTGCAATATGTACTGCTTTAGCAAATTGGCCATATCTTGGTCTATATAACTCAGAATGACCTGAAATTTTGCCCCGAGTGTAATAAGACATAGAGCTACAATTCTTATAAAGGCACTAAAGCCCAAAAATGGCCAGAACCAAGTCAAATAGCTTGCACAAATTCGGGTACCAAAACTGCCAGAACTAAAAGTGATCTAAAATTGACCAAATTTGCACTAAATGTGCAATATGTCCAGCTTTAGCAAATTGACCATATCTTGATCTATACAACTCAGAATGACCTAAAATTTTGGCCCGAGTGCAATAAGACATAGAGCTGCAATTCTTATGAAGGCACTAAAGCCCAAAAATTGCCAGAACCAAGTCAAATAGCTTGCACAACTTCGGGTAGTAAAACTGCCACAAGTAAAAGTGATCTAAAATTGACCAAATTATGCACTAAATGTGCAATATGTACAGCCTTAGCAAATTGACCATATCTTGGTCTATACAACTCAGAATGACCTGAAATTTTCCCCCGAGTGCAATAAGACATAGAGTTACAATTCTTATGAAGGCACTAAAGCCCAAAAATGGCCAGAACCAAGTCAAATAGCTTGCACAACTTCTGGTACCAAAACTGGCAGAACTAAAAGTGATCTAAAATTGACCAAATTATGCACTAAAGGTGCAATGTGTCCAACTTTAGTAAATTGACCATATCCGGGCCTATAAAAACTCAGAATGACCTGAAATTTTGCCCCGAGTGCAATAAGACATAGAGCTGCAATTCTTATGAAGACACTAAAGCCCAAAAATGGCAAGTACCAAGTCATATAGCTTGCACAAGTTCGGGTACCAAAACTGCCAGAACTAAAAGTGATCTAAAATTGACCAAATTATGCACTAAAGGTGCAATCTATCCAGCTTGAGTAAATTAACCATATCCTGACCTATACAACTCAGAATGACCTGAAATTTTGTCCCGAGTGCAATAAGACATAGAGCTACAATTCTTATGAAGACACTAAAGCCCAAAAATGGCCAGAACCAAGTCAAATAGCTTGCACAACTTCGGGTAGTAAAACTGCCACAAGTAAAAGTGATCTAAAATTGACCAAATTATGCACTAAAGATGCAATCTGCCTAGCTTGAGTAAATTGACCATATCCTGGCCTATAAAACTCAGAACGACCTAAAATTTTGCCCCGAGTGCAATAAGACATAGAGTTACAATTCTTTTAAAGGCACTAAAGCCCATAAATGGCCAGAACCACGTCAAATTGCTTGCACAAGTTCGGGTACCAAAACTGGCAGAACTAAAAGTGATCTAAAATTGACTAAATTTGCACTAAATGTGCAATATGTCCAGCTTTAGTAAATTGACCATATCTTGGTCTATACAACTCAGAATGACCTGAAATTTTGCCCCGAGTGTAATAAGACATAGAGCTACAATTCTTATGAAGACACTAAAGCCCAAAAATGGCCAGAACCAAGTCAAATAGCTTGCACAAGTTCGGGTACCAAAACTGCCAGAACTAAAAGTGATCTAAAATTGACAAAATTATGCACTAAAGGTGCAATCTGTCCAGCTTGAGTAAATTGACCATATCCTGGTCTATACAACTCAGAATGACCTGATATTTTGGCCCGAGTGCAATAAGACATAGAGCTAAATTTCTTATAAAGGCACTAAAGCCCAAAAATGGCCAGAACCAAGTCAAATAGCTTGCACAACTTCAGGTAGTAAAACTGCCACAAGTAAAAGTGATCTAAAATTGACCAAATTATGCACTAAATGTGCAATATGTACAGCTTTAGCAAATTGACCATATCTTGGTCTATACAACTCAGAATGACCTGAAATTTTGCCCCGAGTGTAATAAGACATAGAGCTACAATTCTTATGAAGGCACTAAAGCCGAAAAATGGCCAGAACCAAGTCAAATAGCTTGCACAAGTTTGGGTACCAAAACTGCCAGAACTAAAAGTGATCTAAAATTGACCAAATTTGCACTAAATGTGCAATATGTCCAGCTTTAGCAAATTGACCATATCTTGGTCTATACAACTCAGAATGACCTGAAATTTTGGCCCGAGTGCAATAAGACATAGAGCTACAATTCTTATGAAGGCACTAAAGCCCAAAAATTGCCAGAACCAAGTCAAATAGCTTGCACAACTTCGGGTAGTAAAACTGCCACAAGTAAAAGTGATCTAAAATTGACCAAATTATGCACTAAATGTGCAATATGTACAGCTTTAGCAAATTGACCATATCTTGGTCTATACAACTCAGAATGACCTGAAATTTTGCCCCGAGTGCAATAAGACATAGAGCTACAATTCTTATAAAGGCACTAAAGCCCAAAAATGGCCAGAACCAAGTCAAATAGCTTGCACAAGTTCGGGTACCAAAACTGCCACAAGTAAAAGTGATCTAAAATTGACCAAATTATGCACTAAAGGTGCAATCTGTCTAGCTTGAGTAAATTGACCATATCCTGGCCTATAAAAACTTAGAATGACCTGAAATTTTGCCCCGAGTGCAATAAGACATAGAGCTACAATTCTTATGAAGACACTAAAGCCCAAAAATGGCAAGTACCAAGTCATATAGCTTGCACAAGTTCGGGTACCAAAACTGCCAGAACTAAAAGTGATCTAAAATTGACCAAATTATGCCCTAAAGGTGCAATCTGTCTAGCTTGAGTAAATTGACCATATCCTGGTCTATAAAACTTAGAATGACCTAAAAGTTTGCCCCGAGTGCAATAAGATATAGAGCTACAATTCTTATGAAGACACCAAAGCCCAAAAAATGGCCAAAACTAAGTCAAATAGCTTGCACAAGTTCCGATACCAAAACTGCCAGAACTAAAAGTGACCTAAAATTGACCAATTTTGCACTAAAGGTGCAATATGTCCAGCTTTACTAAATTGACCATATCTTGGTCTATACAACTCAGAATGACCTGAAAATTTTCCCTGAGTGCAATAAGACATAGAGGTACAATTCTTATGAAGACACCAAAGCGAAAAAATGGACAGAACCAAGTCAAATAGCTTGCACAAGTTCGGGTGCCAAAACTGCTAGAACTAAAAGTGACCTAAAATTGACCAAATTTTGCACTAAAGGTGCAATCTGTCCAGCTTTTGTAAATTGACTGTATCTTGGTCTATATAACTCAGAAATACCTGAAATTTTGCCCCGAGTGCAATAAGACATAAAGCTACAATTCTTATGAAGACAACAAAGCCCAGAAATGGCCAGAACCAAGTCAAATAGCTTGCACAAGTTCGGGTACCAAAACTGCCACAAGTAAAAGTGATCTAAAATTGACCAAATTATGCACTAAAGGTGCAATCTGTCTAGCTTGAGTAAATTGACCATATCCTGGTCTATAAAACTCAGAATGACCTAAAATTTTGCCCCGACTGCAATAAGACATAGAGCTACAATTCTTATGAAGGCACTAAAGCCCATAAATGGCCAGAACCAAGTCAAATGGCTTGCACAAGTTCGGGTACCAAAACTACCAGAACTAAAAGTGACCTAAAATTGACCAAATTTTGCACTAAAGGTGCAATCTGTACAGCTTTAGTAAATTGACCATATCTTGGTCTATACAACTCAGAAATACCTGAAAATTTGGCCCGACTGCAATAAGACATAGAGCTACAATTCTTATGAAGACACCATAGCCCAGAAATGGCCAGAACCAAGTTAAATAGCTTGCACAAGTTCTAGTACCAAAACTGCCACAAGTAAAAGTGATCTAAAATTGACCAAATTATGCACTAAAGGTGCAATCTGTCTAGCTTGAGTAAATTGACCATATCCTGGTCTATAAAACTCAGAATGACCTAAAATTTTGCACCGAGTGCAATAAGACATAGAGCTACAATTCTTATGAAGGCACTAAAGCCCATAAATGGCCAGAACCAAGTCAAATTGCTTGCACAAGTTCTAGTACCAAAACTGCCACAAGTAAAAGCGATCTAAAATTGACCAAATTATGCACTAAAGGTGCAATCTGTCTAGCTTGAGTAAATTGACCATATCCTGGTCTATAAAACTCAGAATGACCTAAAATTTTGCACCGAGTGCAATAAGACATAGAGCTACAATTCTTATGAAGGCACTAAAGCCCATAAATGGCCAGAACCAAGTCAAATTGCTTGCACAAGTTCTGGTACCAAAACTGGCAGAACTAAAAGTGACCTAAAATTGACCAAATTTGCACTAAATGTGCAATATGTCCAGCTTTAGTAAATTGCCCATATCTTGGTCTATACAACTCAGAATGACCTGAAATTTTGCCCCGAGTGCAATAAGACATAGAGCTACAATTCTTATGAAGACACTAAAGCCCAAAAATGGCCAGAACCAAGTCAAATAGCTTGCACAACTTCAGGTAGTAAAACTGCCACAAGTAAAAGTGATCTAAAATTGACCAAATTATGCACTAAATGTGCAATATGTACAGCTTTAGCAAATTGACCATATCTTGGTCTATACAACTCAGAATGACCTGAAATTTTGTCCCGAGTGTAATAAGACATAGAGCTACAATTCTTATGAAGGCACTAAACCCCAAAAATGGCCAGAACCAAGTCAAATAGCTTGCACAAGTTCGGGTACCAAAACTGCCAGAACTAAAAGAGATCTAAAATTGACCAAATTTGCACTAAATGTGCAATATGTCCAGCTTTAGCAAATTGACCATATCTTGGTCTATACAACTCAGAATGACCTGAAATTTTGGCCCGAGTGCAATAAGACATAGAGCTACAATTCTTATGAAGACACTAAAGCCCAAAAATTGCCAGAACCAAGTCAAATAGCTTGCACAACTTCGGGGAGTAAAACTGCCACAAGTAAAAGTGATCTAAAATTGACCAAATTATGCACTAAATGTGCAATATGTACAGCTTTAGCAAATTGACCATATCTTGGTCTATACAACTCAGAATGACCTGAAATTTTGCCCCGAGTGCAATAAGACATAGAGCTACAATTCTTATGAAGGCACTAAAGCCCAAAAATGGCCAGAACCAAGTCAAATAGCTTGCACAAGTTCGAGTACCAAAACTGCCACAAGTAAAAGTGATCTAAAATTGACCAAATTATGCACTAAAGGTGCAATCTGTCTAGCTTGAGTAAATTGACCATATCCTGGCCTATAAAAACTCAGAATGACCTGAAATTTTGCCCCGAGTGCAATAAGACATAGAGCTACAATTCTTATGAAGACACTAAAGCCCAAAAATGGCAAGTACCAAGTCATATAGCTTGCACAAGTTCGGGTACCAAAACTGACAGAACTAAAAGTGATCTAAAATTGACCAAATTATGCCCTAAAGGTGCAATCTGTCTAGCTTGAGTAAATTGACCATATCCTGGTCTATAAAACTTAGAATGACCTAAAAGTTTGCCCCGAGTGCAATAAGATATAGAGCTAAAATTCTTATGAAGACACCAAAGCCCAAAAAATGGCCAAAAGTAAGTCAAATAGCTTGCACAAGTTCCGATACCAAAACTCCCAGAACTAAAAGTGACCTAAAATTGACCAAATTTGCACTAAAGGTGCAATATGTCCAGCTTTACTAAATTGACCATATCTTGGTCTATACAACTCAGAGTGACCTGAAAATTTTCCCTGAGTGCAATAGGAGATAGAGGTACAATTCTTATGAAGACACCAAAGCGAAAAATGGACAGAACCAAGTCAAATAGCTTGCACAAGTTCGGGTGCCAAAACTGCTAGAACTAAAAGTGACCTAAAATTGACCAAATTTTGCACTAAAGGTGCAATCTGTCCAGCTTTAGTAAATTGACTATATCTTGGTCTATATAACTCAGAAATACCTGAAATTTTGCCCCGAGTGCAATGAGACATAAAGCTACAATTCTTATGAAGACACCAAAGCCCAGAAATGGCCAGAACCAAGTCAAATAGCTTGCACAAGTTCGGGTACCAAAATTGCCACAAGTAAAAGTGATCTAAAATTGACCAAATTATGCACTAAAGGTGCAATCTGTCTAGCTTGAGTAAATTGACCATATCCTGGTCTATAAAACTCAGAATGACCTAAAATTTTGCCCCGAGTGCAATAAGACATAGAGCTATAATTCTTATGAAGGCACTAAAGCCCATAAATGGCCAGAACCAAGTCAAATGGCTTGCACAAGTTCGGGTACCAAAACTGCCAGAACTAAAAGTGACCTAAAATTGACCAAATTTTGCACTAAAGGTGCAATCAGACTTTAGTAAATTGACCATATCTTGGTCTATACAACTTAGAAATACCTGAAAATTTGGCCCGACTGCAATAAGACATAGAGCTACAATTCTTATGAAGACACCATAGCCCAGAAATGGCCAGAACCAAGTCAAATAGCTTGCACAAGTTCGTGTACCAAAACTACCACAAGTAAAAGCGATCTAAAATTGACAAAATTATGCACTAAAGGTGCAATCTGTCTGGCTTGAGTAAATTGAACATATCCTGGTCTATAAAACCCAGAATGACCAAAAATTTTGCCCCGAGTGCAATAAGACATAGAGCTACAATTCTTATGAAGGCACTAAAGCCCATAAATGGCCAGAACCAAGTCAAATTGCTTGCACAAGTTCGTACCAAACCGCGTAACTAAAAGTGACCTAAAATTGACCAAATTTGTACTAAATGTGCAATATGTCCAGCTTTAGTAAATTGCCCATATCTTGGTCTATACAACTCAGAATGACCTGAAATTTTGCCCCGAGTGCAATAAGACATAGAGCTACAATTCTTATGAAGACACTAAAGCCCAAAAATGGCTAGAACCAAGTCAAATAGCTTGCACATGTTCGGGTACCAAAACTGCCACAAGTAAAAGTGATCTAAAATTGACCAAATTATGCACTAAAGGTGCAATCTGTCCAGCTTGAGTAAATTGACCATATCCTGGTCTATACAACTCAGAATGACGTGAAATTTTGGCCCGAGTGCAATAAGACATAGAGCTACAATTCTTATGAAGGCACTAAAGCCCAAAAATGGCCAGAACCAAGTCAAATAGCTTGCACAACTACGGGTAGTAAAACTGCCACAAGTAAAAGTTATGTAAATTTGACCAAATTATGCACTAAATGTGCAATATGTCCAGCTTTAGTAAATTGACCATATCTTGGTCTATACAACTCAAAATGACCTGAAAATTTTCCCTGAGTGCAATAAGACATAGTGCTACAATTCTTATAACGACACTAAAGCCAAAAAATGGACAGAACCAAGTCAAATAGCTTGCACAAGTTCGGGTGCCAAAACTGCTAGAACTAAAAGTGGCCTAAAAGTGACCAATTTTTGCACTAAAGGTGCAATCTGTCTAGGTTGAGTAAATTGACCATATCCTGGCCTATAAAACTTAGAACGACCTAAAATTTTGCCCCGAGTGCAATAAGACATAGAGTTACAATTCTTATAAAGGCACTAAAGCCCATAAATGGCCAGAACCAAGTCAAATTGCTTCCACAACTTCGGGTACCAAAACTGGCAGAACTAAAAGTGACCTAAAATTGACCAAATTTGCACTAAATGTGCAATATGTCCAGCTTTAGTAAATTGGCCATATCTTGGTCTATACAACTCAAAATGACCTGAAAATTTTCCCTGAGTGCAATAAGATATAGAGCTACAATTCTTATAAAGACACTAAAGCCAAAAAATGGACAGAACCAAGTCAAATAGCTTGCACAAGTTCGGGTGCCAAAACTACTAGAACTAAAAGTGACCTAAAATTGACCAATTTTTGCACTAAAGGTGCAATCTGTCTAGCTTGAGTAAATTGACCATATCCTGGCCTATAAAACTTAGAACGACCTAAAATTTTGCCCCGAGTGCAATAAGACATAGAGTTACAATTCTTATAAAGGCACTAAAGCCCATAAATGGCCAGAACCAAGTCAAATTGCTTCCACAACTTCGGGTACCAAAACTGGCAGAACTAAAAGTGACCTAAAATTGACCAAATTTGCACTAAATGTGCAATATGTCCAGCTTTAGTAAATTGACCATATCTTGGTCTATACCACTCAGAATGACCTGAAATTTTGCCCCGAGTGCAATAAGACATAGAGCTACAATTCTTATGAAGACACTAAAGCCCAAAAATGGCCAGAACCAAGTCAAATAGCTTGCACAAGTTCGGGTACCAAAACTGCCACAAGTAAAAGTGATCTAAAATTGACCAAATTATGCACTAAAGGTGCAATCTGTCTAGCTTGAGTAAATTGACCATATCCTGGCCTATAAAAACTCAGAATGACCTGAAATTTTGCCCCGAGTGCAATAAGACATAGAGCAACAATTCTTATGAAGGCACTAAAGCCTAAAAATTGCCAGAACCAAGTCAAATAGCTTGCACAACTTCGGGTAGTAAAACTGCCACAAGTAAAAGTGATCTAAAATTGACCAAATTATGCACTAAATGTGCAATATGTACAGCTTTAGCAAATTGACCATATCTTGGTCTATACAACTCAGAATGACCTGAAATTTTGCCCCGAGTGTAATAAGACATAGAGCTACAATTCTTACGAAGGCACTAAAGCCCAAAAATGGCCAGAACCAAGTCAAATAGCTTGCACAAGTTCGGGTACCAAAACTGCCACAAGTAAAAGTGATCTAAAATTGACCAAATTATGCACTAAAGGTGCAATCTGTCTAGCTTGAGTAAATTGACCATATCCTGGCCTATAAAAACTCAGAATGACCTGAAATTTTGCCCCGAGTGCAATAAGACATAGAGCTATAATTCTTATGAAGACACTAAAGCCCAAAAATGGCAAGTACCAAGTCATATAGCTTGCACAAGTTCGGGTACCAAAACTGCCAGAACTAAAAGTGATCTAAAATTGACCAAATTATGCCCTAAAGGTGCAATCTGTCTAGCTTGAGTAAATTGACCATATCCTGGTCTATAAAACTTACAATGACCTAAAATTTTGCCCCGAGTGCAATAAGATTTAGAGCTACAATTCTTATGAAGACACCAAAGCCCAAAAAATGGCCAAAACTAAGTCAAATAGCTTGCATAAGTTCCGATACCAAAACTGCCAGAACTAAAAGTGACCTAAAATTGACCAAATTTGCACTAAAGGTGCAATATGTCCAGCTTTACTAAATTGACCATATCTTGGTCTATACAACTCAGAATGACCTGAAAATTTTCCCTGAGTGCAATAAGACATAGAGGTACAATTCTTATGAAGACACCAAAGCGAAAAAATGGACAGAACCAAGTCAAATAGCTTGCACAAGTTCGGGTGCCAAAACTGCTAGAACTAAAAGTGACCTAAAATTGACCAAATTTTGCACTAAAGGTGCAATCTGTCCAGCTTTAGTAAATTGACTATATCTTGGTCTATATAACTCAGAAATACCTGAAATTTTGCCCCGAGTGCAATAAGACATAAAGCTACAATTCTTATGAAGACACCAAAGCCCAGAAATGGCCAGAACCAAGTCAAATAGCTTGCACAAGTTCGGGTACCGAAACTGCCACAAGTAAAAGTGATCTAAAATTGACCAAATTATGCACTAAAGGTGCAATCTGTCTAGCTTGAGTAAATTGACCATATCCTGGTCTATAAAACTCAGAATGACCTAAAATTTTGCCCCGAGTGCAATAAGACATAGAGCTACAATTCTTATGAAGGCACTAAAGCCCAAAAATGGCCAGAACCAAGTCAAATAGCTTGCACAAGTTCGGGTACCAAAACTGCCACAAGTAAAAGTGATCTAAAATTGACCAAATTATGCACTAAAGGTGCAATCTGTCTAGCTTGAGTAAATTGACCATATCCTGGCCTATAAAAACTCAGAATGACCTGAAATTTTGCCCCGAGTGCAATAAGACATAGAGCTACAATTCTTATGAAGACACTAAAGCCCAAAAATGGCAAGTACCAAGTCATATAGCTTGCACAAGTTCGGGTACCAATACTGCCAGAACTAAAAGTGATCTAAAATTGACCAAATTATGCCCTAAAGGTGCAATCTGTCTAGCTTGAGTAAATTGACCATATCCTGGTCTATAAAACATAGAATGACCTAAAATTTTGCCCCGAGTGCAATAAGATATAGAGCTACAATTCTTATGAAGACACCAAAGCCCAAAAAATGGCCAAAACTAAGTCAAATAGCTTGCACATGTTCCGATACCAAAACTGCCAGAACTAAAAGTGACCTAAAATTGACCAAATTTGCAGTAAAGGTGCAATATGTCCAGCTTTACTAAATTGACCATATCTTGGTCTATACAACTTAGAATGACCTGAAAATTTTCCCTGAGTGCAATAAGACATAGAGGTACAATTCTTATCAAGACACCAAAGCGAAAAAATGGACAGAACCAAGTCAAATAGCTTGCACAAGTTCGGGTGCCAAAACCGCTAGAACTAAAAGTGACCTAAAATTGACCAAATTATGCACTAAAGGTGCAATCTGTCCACTTTAGTAAATTGACTATATCTTGGTCTATATAACTCAGAAATACCTAAAATTTTGTCCCGAGTGCAATAAGACATAAAGCTACAATTCTTATGAAGACACCAAAGCCCAGAAATGGCCAGAACCAAGTCAAATAGCTTGCACAAGTTCGGGTACCAAAACTGCCACAAGTAAAAGTGATCTAAAATTGACCAAATTATGCACTAAAGGTGCAATCTGTCTAGCTTGAGTAAATTGACCATATCCTGGTCTATAAAACTCAGAATGGCCTAAAATTTTGCCCCGAGTGCAATAAGACATAGAGCTACAATTCTTATGAAGGCACTAAAGCCCATAAATGGCCAGAACCAAGTCAAATGGCTTGCACAAGTTCGGGTACCAAAACTGCCAGAACTAAAAGTGACCCAAAATTGACCAAATTTTGCACTAAAGGTGCAATCTGTACAGCTTTAGTAAATTGACCATATCTTGGTCTATACAACTCAGAAATACCTGAAAATTTGGCCCGACTGCAATAAGACATAGAGCTACAATTCTTATGAAGACACCATAGCCCAGAAATGGCCAGAACCAAGTCAAATAGCTTGCACAAGTTCGTGTACCAAAACTGCCACAAGTAAAAGCGATCTAAAATTGACCAAATTATGCACTAAAGGTGCAATCTGTCTAGCTTGAGTAAATTGAACATATCCTGGTCTATAAAACTCAGAATGACCTAAAATTTTGCCCCGAGTGCAATAAGACATAGAGCTACAATTCTTATGAAGGCACTAAAGCCCATAAATGGCCAGAACCAAGTCAAATTGCTTGCACAAGTTCTGGTACCAAAACTGGCAGAACTAAAAGTGACCTAAAATTGACAAAATTTGTACTAAATGTGCAATATGTCCAGCTTTAGTAAATTGCCCATATCTTGGTCTATACAACTCAGAATGACCTGAAATTTTGGCCCGAGTGCAATAAGACATAGAGCTACAATTCTTATGAAGGCACTAAAGCCCAAAAATTGCCAGAACCAAGTCAAATAGCTTGCACAACTTCGGGTAGTAAAACTGCCACATGTAAAAGTGATCTAAAATTGACCAAATTATGCACTAAATGTGCAATATGTACAGCTTTAGCAAATTGACCATATCTTGGTCTATACAACTCAGAATGACCTGAAATTTTGCCCCGAGTGCAATAAGACATAGAGCTGCAATTCTTATGAAGGCACTAAAGCCCAAAAATGGCCAGAACCAAGTCAAATAGCTTGCACAAGTTCGGGTACCAAAACTGCCACAAGTAAAAGCGATCTAAAATTGACCAAATTATGCACTAAAGGTGCAATCTGTCTAGCTTGAGTAAATTGACCATATCCTGGCCTAGAAAAACTCAGAATGACCTGAAATTTTGCCCCGAGTGCAATAAGACATAGAGCTACAATTCTTATGAAGGCACTAAAGCCCAAAAATGGCCAGAACCAAGTCAAATAGCTTGCACAAGTTCGGGTACCAAAACTGCCACAAGTAAAAGTGATCTAAAATTGACCAAATTATGCACTAAAGGTGCAATCTGTCTAGCTTGAGTAAATTGACCATATCCTGGCCTATAAAAACTCAGAATGACCTGAAATTTTGCCCCGAGTGCAATAAGACATAGAGCTACAATTCTTATGAAGACACTAAAGCCCAAAAATGGCAAGTACCAAGTCATATAGCTTGCACAAGTTCGGGTACCAATACTGCCAGAACTAAAAGTGATCTAAAATTGACCAAATTATGCCCTAAAGGTGCAATCTGTCTAGCTTGAGTAAATTGACCATATCCTGGTCTATAAAACATAGAATGACCTAAAATTTTGCCCCGAGTGCAATAAGATATAGAGCTACAATTCTTATGAAGACACCAAAGCCCAAAAAATGGCCAAAACTAAGTCAAATAGCTTGCACAAGTTCCGATACCAAAACTGCCAGAACTAAAAGTGACCTAAAATTGACCAAATTTGCACTAAAGGTGCAATATGTCCAGCTTTACTAAATTGACCATATCTTGGTCTATACAACTTAGAATGACCTGAAAATTTTCCCTGAGTGCAATAAGACATAGAGGTACAATTCTTATGAAGACACCAAAGCGAAAAAATGGACAGAACCAAGTCAAATAGCTTGCACAAGTTCGGGTGCCAAAACCGCTAGAACTAAAAGTGACCTAAAATTGACCAAATTTTGCACTAAAGGTGCAATCTGTCCAACTTTAGTAAATTGACTATATCTTGGTCTATATAACTCAGAAATACCTGAAATTTTGTCCCGAGTGCAATAAGACATAAAGCTACAATTCTTATGAAGACACCAAAGCCCAGAAATGGCCAGAACCAAGTCAAATAGCTTGCACAAGTTCGGGTACCAAAACTGCCACAAGTAAAAGTGATCTAAAATTGACCAAATTATGCACTAAAGGTGCAATCTGTATAGCTTGAGTAAATTGACCATATCCTGGTCTATAAAACTCAGAATAGCCTAAAATTTTGCCCCGAGTGCAATAAGACATAGAGCTACAATTCTTATGAAGGCACTAAAGCCCATAAATGGCCAGAACCAAGTCAAATGGCTTGCACAAGTTCGGTTACCAAAATTGCCAGAACTAAAAGTGACCCAAAATTGACCAAATTTTGCACTGAAGGTGCAATTTGTACAGCTTTAGTAAATTGACCATATCTTGGTCTATACAACTCAGAAATACCTGAAAATTTGGCCCGACTGCAATAAGACATAGAGCTACAATTCTTATGAAGACACCATAGCCCAGAAATGGCCAGAACCAAGTCAAATAGCTTGCACAAGTTCGTGTACCAAAACTGCCTCAAGTAAAAGCGATCTAAAATTGACCAAATTATGCACTAAAGGTGCAATCTGTCTAGCTTGAGTAAATTGAACATATCCTGGTCTATAAAACTCAGAATGACCTAAAATTTTGCCCCGAGTGCAATAAGACATAGAGCTACAATTCTTATGAAGGCACTAAAGCCCATAAATGGCCAGAACCAAGTCAAATTGCTTGCACAAGTTCTGGTACCAAAACTGGCAGAACTAAAAGTGACCTAAAATTGACAAAATTTGTACTAAATGTGCAATATGTCCAGCTTTAGTAAATTGCCCATATCCTGGCCTATAAAAACTCAGAATGACCTGAAATTTTTCCCCGAGTGCAATAAGACATAGAGCTACAATTCTTATGAAGACACTAAAGCCCAAAAATGGCAAGTACCAAGTCATATAGCTTGCACAAGTTCGGGTACCAAAACTGCCAGAACTAAAAGTGATCTAAAATTGGCCAAATTATGCCCTAAAGGTGCAATCTGTCTAGCTTGAGTAAATTGACCATATCCTGGTCTATAAAACTTAGAATGACCTAAAATTTTGCCCCGAGTGCAATAAGATATAGAGCTACAATTCTTATGAAGACACCAAAGCCCAAAAAATGGCCAAAACTAAGTCAAATAGCTTGCACAAGTTCCGATACCAAAACTGCCAGAACTAAAAGTGACCTAAAATTGACCAAATTTGCACTAAATGTGCAATATGTCCAGCTTTATTAAATTGACCATATCTTGGTCTATACAACTCAGAATGACCTGAAAATTTTCCCTGAGTGCAATAAGACATAGAGGTACAATTCTTATGAAGACACCAAAGCGAAAAAATGGACAGAACCAAGTCAAATAGCTTGCACAAGTTCGGGTGCCAAAACTGCTAGAACTAAAAGTGACCTAAAATTGACCAAATTTTGCACTAAAGGTGCAATCTGTCCAGCTTTAGTAAATTGACTATATCTTGGTCTATATAACTCGGAAATACCTGAAATTTTGCCCCGAGTGCAATAAGACATAAAGCTACAATTCTTATGAAGACACCAAAGCCCAGAAATGGCCAGAACCAAGTCAAATAGCTTGCACAAGTTCGGGTACCAAAACTGCCACAAGTAAAAGTGATCTTAAATTGACCAAATTATGCACTAAAGGTGCAATCTGTCTAGCTTGAGTAAATTGACCATATCCTGGTCTATAAAACTCAGAATGACCTAAAATTTTGCCCCGAGTGCAATAAGACATAGAGCTACAATTCTTATGAAGGCACTAAAGCCCATAAATGGCCAGAACCAAGTCAAATGGTTGCACAAGTTCGGGTACCAAAACTGCCAGAACTAAAAGTGACCTAAAATTGACCAAATTTTGCACTAAAGGTGCAATCTGTACAGCTTTAGCAAATTGACCATATCTTGGTCTATACAACTCAGAAATACCTGAAAATTTGGCCCGAGTGCAATAAGACATAGAGCTACAATTCTTATGAAGACACTAAAGCCCAAAAATGGCCAGAACCAAGTCAAATAGCTTGCACAAGTTTGGGTACCAAAACTGCCAGAACTAAAAGTGATCTAAAATTGACCAAATTAGGCACTAAATGTGCAATATGTACAGCTTTAGCAAATTGACCATATCTTGGTCTATACAACTCAGAATGACCTAAAATTTTGCCCCGAGTGCAATAAGACATGGAGTTACAATTCTTATAAAGGCACTAAAGCCCATAAATGGCCAGAACCAAGTCAAATTGCTTCCACAACTTCGGGTACCAAAACTGGCAGAACTAAAAGTAACCTAAAATTGACCAAATTTGCACTAAATGTGCAATGTGTCCAACTTTAGTAAATTGACCATATCTTGGTCTATACAATTCAGAATGACCTGAAATTTTGCCTCGAGTGCAATAAGACATAGAGCTACAATCCTTATGAAGACACTAAAGCCCAAAAATGGCCAGAACCAAGTCAAATAGCTTGCACAAATTCGGGT
Organism: Hevea brasiliensis; assembly: GCF_030052815.1. NCBI lineage: Eukaryota > Viridiplantae > Streptophyta > Magnoliopsida > Malpighiales > Euphorbiaceae > Hevea > Hevea brasiliensis. Next base: position 34,732,749 of record NC_079503.1, read on the forward strand.
ACCAAAACTACCAGAACTAAAAGTGATCTAAAATTGACCAAATTATGCACTAAAGGTGCAATCTATCCAGCTTGAGTAAATTAACCATATCCTGGTCTATACAACTCAGAATGACCTGAAATTTTGGCCCGAGTGCAATAAGACATAGAGCTACAATTCTTATGAATGCACTAAAGCCCAAAAATGGCCAGAACCAAGTCAAATAGCTTGCACAACTTCGGGTAGTAAAACTGCCACAAGTAAAAGTGATCTAAAATTGACCAAATTATGCACTAAAGATGCAATCTGCCTAGCTTGAGTAAATTGACCATATCCTGGCCTATAAAACTCAGAACGACCTAAAATTTTGCCCCGAGTGCAATAAGACATAGAGTTACAATTCTTTTAAAGGCACTAAAGCCCATAAATGGCCAGAACCAAGTCAAATTGCTTGCAAAAGTTCGGGTACCAAAACTGGCAGAACTAAAAGTGATCTAAAATTGACCAAATTTGCACTAAATGTGCAATATGTCCAGCTTTAGTAAATTGACCATATCTTGGTCTATACAACTCAGAATGACCTGAAATTTTGCCCCGAGTGTAATAACACATAGAGCTACAATTCTTATGAAGACACTAAAGCCCAAAAATGGCCAGAACCAAGTCAAATAGCTTGCACAAGTTCGGGTACCAAAACTGCCAGAACTAAAAGTGATCTAAAATTGACAAAATTATGCACTAAAGGTGCAATCTGTCCAGCTTGAGTAAATTGACCATATCCTGGTCTATACAACTCAGAATGACCTGAAATTTTGGCCCGAGTGCAATAAGACGTAGAGCTAAATTTCTTATAAAGGCACTAAAGCCCAAAAATGGCCAGAACCAAGTCAAATAGCTTGCACAACTTCGGGTAGTAAAACTGCCACAAGTAAAAGTGATCTAAAATTGGCAAAATTATGCACTAAATGTGCAATATGTACAGCTTTAGCAAATTGACCATATCTTGGTCTATACAACTCAGAATGACCTGAAATTTTGCCCTGAGTGTAATAAGACATAGAGCTACAATTCTTATGAAGGCACTAAAGCCCAAAAATGGCCAGAACCAAGTCAAATAGCTTGCACAAGTTCGGGTACCAAAACTGCCAGAACTAAAAGTGATCTAAAATTGACCAAATTTGCACTAAATGTGCAATATGTCCAGCTTTAGCAAATTGACCATATCTTGGTCTGTACAACTCAGAATGACCTGAAATTTTGGCCCGAGTGCAATAAGACATAGAGCTACAATTCTTATGAAGGCACTAAAGCCCAAAAATTGCCAGAACCAAGTCAAATAGCTTGCACAACTTCGGGTAGTAAAACTGCCACAAGTAAAAGTGATCTAAAATTGACCAAATTATGCACTAAAGGTGCAATTTGTCTAGCTTGAGTAAATTGCCCATATCCTGGTCTATAAAACTCAGAATGACCTAAAATTTTGCCCCAAGTGCAATAAGACATAGAGCTACAATTCTCATAAAGGCACTAAAGCCCATAAATGGCCAGAACCAAGTCGAATAGCTTGCACAAGTTCGGGTACCAAAACTGCCAGAACTAAAAGTGATCTAAAATTGACCAAATTATGCACTAAAGGTGCAATCTATCTAGCTTGAGTAAATTGACCATATCCTGGTCTATACAACTCAGAATGACCTGAAATTTTGACCCGAGTGCAATAAGACATAGAGCTACAATTCTTATGAAGACACCAAAGCCCAAAAAATGGCCAAAACTAAGTCAAATAGCTTGCACAAGTTCCGATACCAAAACTGCCAGAACTAAAAGTGACCTAAAATTGACCAAATTTGCACTAAAGGTGCAATATGTCCAGCTTTACTAAATTGACCATATCTTGGTCTATACAACTCAGAATGACCTGAAAATTTTCCCTGAGTGCAATAAGACATAGAGGTACAATTCTTATGAAGACACCAAAGCGAAAAAATGGACAGAACCAAGTCAAATAGCTTGCACAAGTTCGGGTGCCAAAACTGCTAGAACTAAAAGTGACCTAAAATTGACCAAATTTTGCACTAAAGGTGCAATCTGTCCAGCTTTAGTAAATTGACTATATCTTGGTCTATATAACTCAGAAATACCTGAAATTTTTCCCCGAGTGCAATAAGACATAAAGCTACAATTCTTATGAAGACACCAAAGCCCAGAAATGGCCAGAACCAAGTCAAATAGCTTGCACAAGTTCGGTACCAAACCGCCACAAGTAAAAGTGATCTAAAATTGACCAAATTATGCACTAAAGGTGCAATCTGTCTAGCTTGAGTAAATTGACCATATCCTGGTCTATAAAACTCAGAATGACCTAAAATTTTGCCCCGAGTGCAATAAGACATAGAGCTACAATTCTTATGAAGGCACTAAAGCCCATAAATGGCTAGAACCAAGTCAAATGGCTTGCACAAGTTCGGGTACCAAAGCGCTGTAAGTAAAAGTGACCTAAAATTGACCAAATTTTGCACTAAAGGTGCAATCTGTACAGCTTTAGTAAATTGCCCATATCTTGGTCTATACAACTTAGAAATACTTGAAAATTTGGCTCGACTGCAATAAGACATAGAGCTACAATTCTTATGAAGACACCATAGCCCAGAAATGTCCAGAACCAAGTCAAATAGCTTGCACAAGTTCGTGTACCAAAACTGACACAAGTAAAAGCGATCTAAAATTGACCAAATTATGCACTAAAGGTGCAATCTGTCTAGCTTGAGTAAATTGAACATATCCTGGTCTATAAAACTCAGAATGACCTAAAATTTTGCCCCGAGTGCAATAAGACATAGAGCTACAATTCTTATGAAGGCACTAAAGCCCATAAATGGCCAGAACCAAGTCAAATTGCTTGCACAAGTTCTGGTACCAAAACTGGCAGAACTAAAAGTGACCTAAAATTGACCAAATTTGTACTAAATGTGCAATATGTCCAGCTTTAGTAAATTGCCCATATCTTGGTCTATACAACTCAGAATGACCTGAAATTTTGCCCCGAGTGCAATAAGACATAGAGCTACAATTCTTATGAAGACACTAAAGCCCAAAAATGGCCAGAACCAAGTCAAATAGCTTGCACAAGTTCGGGTACCAAAACTGCAACAACTAAAAGTGATCTAAAATTGACCAAATTATGCACTAAAGGTGCAATCTGTCCAGCTTGAGTAAATTGACCATATCCTGGTCTATACAACTCAGAATGACCTGAAATTTTGGCCCGAGTGCAATAAGACATAGAGCTACAATTCTTATGAAGGCACTAAACCCCAAAAATGGCCAGAACCAAGTCAAATAGCTTGCACAACTACGGGTAGTAAAACTACCACAAGTAAAAGTGATGTAAATTTGACCAAATTATGCACTAAATGTGCAATATGTCCAGCTTTAGTAAATTGACCATATCTTAGCTTATACAACTCAGAATGACCTGAAATTTTGCCCCGAGTGCAATAAGACATAGAGCTACAATTCTTATGAAGGCACTAAAGCCCATAAATGGCCAGAACCAAGTCAAATTGCTTGCACAAGTTCTGCTACCAAAACTGGCAGAACTAAAAGTGACCTAAAATTGACCAAATTTGTACTAAATGTGCAATATGTCCAGCTTTAGTAAATTGCCCATATCTTGGTCTATACAACTCAGAATGACCTGAAATTTTGCCCCGAGTGTAATAAGACATAGAGCTACAATTCTTATGTAGACACTAAAGCCCAAAAATGGCCAGAACCAAGTCCAATAGCTTGCACAAGTTCGGGTACCAAAACTACCAGAACTAAAAGTGATCTAAAATTGACAAAATTATGCACTAAAGGTGCAATCTGTCCAGCTTGAGTAAATTGACCATATCCTGGTCTATACAACTCAGAATGACCTGAAATTTTGGCCCGAGTGCAATAAGACATAGAGCTAAATTTCTTATGAAGGCACTAAAGCCCAAAAATGGCCAGAACCAAGTCAAATAGCTTGCACAACTTCGGGTAGTAAAACTGCCACAAGTAAAAGTGATCTAAAATTGACCAAATTATGCACTAAATGTGCAATATGTACAGCTTTAGCAAATTGACCATATCTTGGTCTATACAACTCAGAATGACCTAAAATTTTGCCCCGAGTGTAATAAGACATAGAGCTACAATTCTTATGAAGGCACTAAAGCCCAAAAATGGCCAGAACCAAGTCAAATAGCTTGCACAAGTTCGGGTGCCAAAACTGCTAGAACTAAAAGTGACCTAAAATTGACCAAATTTTGCACTAAAGGTGCAATCTGTCCAGCTTTAGTAAATTGACTATATCTTGGTCTATATAACTCAGAAATACCTGAAATTTTTCCCCGAGTGCAATTAGACATAAAGCTACAATTCTTATGAAGACACCAAAGCCCAGAAATGGCCAGAACCAAGTCAAATAGCTTGCACAAGTTCGGGTACCAAAACTGCCACAAGTAAAAGTGATCTAAAATTGACCAAATTATGCACTAAAGGTGCAATCTGTCTAGCTTGAGTAAATTGACCATATCCTGGTCTATAAAACTCAGAATGACCTAAAATTTTGCCCCGAGTGCAATAAGACATAGAGCTACAATTCTTATGAAGGCACTAAAGCCCATAAATGGCTAGAACCAAGTCAAATGGCTTGCACAAGTTCGGGTACCAAAACTGCCAGAAGTAAAAGTGACCTAAAATTGACCAAATTTTGCACTAAAGGTGCAATCTGTACAGCTTTAGTAAATTGACCATATCTTGGTCTATACAACTTAGAAATACTTGAAAATTTGGCTCGACTGCAATAAGACATAGAGCCACAATTCTTATGAAGACACCATAGCCCAGAAATGTCCAGAACCAAGTCAAATAGCTTGCACAAGTTCGTGTACCAAAACTGACACAAGTAAAAGCGATCTAAAATTGACCAAATTATGCACTAAAGGTGCAATCTGTCTAGCTTGAGTAAATTGAACATATCCTGGTCTATAAAACTCAGAATGACCTAAAATTTTGCCACGAGTGCAATAAGACATAGAGCTACAATTCTTATGAAGGCACTAAAGCCCATAAATGGCCAGAACCAAGTCAAATTGCTTGCACAAGTTCTGGTACCAAAACTGGCAGAACTAAAAGTGACCTAAAATTGACCAAATTTGTACTAAATGTGCAATATGTCCAGCTTTAGTAAATTGCCCATATCTTGGTCTATACAACTCAGAATGACCTGAAATTTTGCCCCGAGTGCAATAAGACATAGAGCTACAATTCTTATGAAGACACTAAAGCCCAAAAATGGCTAGAACCAAGTCAAATAGCTTGCACAAGTTCGGGTACCAAAACTGCAACAACTAAAAGTGATCTAAAATTGACCAAATTATGCACTAAAGGTGCAATCTGTCCAGCTTGAGTAAATTGACCATATCCTGGTCTATACAACTCAGAATGACCTGAAATTTTGGCCCGAGTGCAATAAGACATAGAGCAACAATTCTTATGAAGGCACTAAACCCCAAAAATGGCCAGAACCAAGTCAAATAGCTTCCACAACTACGGGTAGTAAAACTACCACAAGTAAAAGTGATGTAAATTTGACCAAATTATGCACTAAAAGTGCAATATGTCCAGCTTTAGTAAATTGACCATATCTTACCTTATACAACTCAGAATGACCTGAAATTTTGCCCCGAGTGCAATAAGACATAGAGCTACAATTCTTATGAAGGCACTAAAGCCCATAAATGGCCAGAACCAAGTCAAATTGCTTGCACAAGTTCTGCTACCAAAACTGGCAGAACTAAAAGTGACCTAAAATTGACCAAATTTGTACTAAATGTGCAATATGTCCAGCTTTAGTAAATTGCCCATATCTTGGTCTATACAACTCAGAATGACCTGAAATTTTGCCCCGAGTGTAATAAGACATAGAGCTACAATTCTTATGTAGACACTAAAGCCCAAAAATGGCCAGAACCAAGTCCAATAGCTTGCACAAGTTCGGGTACCAAAACTACCAGAACTAAAAGTGATCTAAAATTGACAAAATTATGCACTAAAGGTGCAATCTGTCCAGCTTGAGTAAATTGACCATATCCTGGTCTATACAACTCAGAATGACCTGAAATTTTGGCCCGAGTGCAATAAGACATAGAGCTAAATTTCTTATGAAGGCACTAAAGCCCAAAAATGGCCAGAACCAAGTCAAATAGCTTGCACAACTTCGGGTAGTAAAACTGCCACAAGTAAAAGTGATCTAAAATTGACCAAATTATGCACTAAATGTGCAATATGCACAGCTTTAGCAAATTGACCATATCTTGGTCTATACAACTCAGAATGACCTGAAATTTTGCCCCGAGTGTAATAAGACATAGAGCTACAATTCTTATGAAGGCACTAAAGCCAAAAAATTGCCAGAACCAAGTCAAATAGCTTGCACAAGTTCGGGTACCAAAACTGCCAGAACTAAAAGTGATCTAAAATTGACCAAATTTGCACTAAATGTGCAATATGTCCAGCTTTAGTAAATTGACCATATCTTGGTCTATACAATTCAGAATGACCTGAAATTTTGGCCCGAGTGCAATAAGACATAGAGCTACAATTCTTATGAAGGCACTAAAGCCCAAAAATTGCAGTAACCAAGTCAAATAGCTTGCACAACCGGGCAGAAAGCGCCACAAGTAAAAGTGATCTAAAATTGACCAAATTATGCACTAAATGTGCAATATGTACAGCTTTAGCAAATTGACCATATCTTGGTCTATACAACTCAGAAATACTTGAAAATTTGGCTCGACTGCAATAAGACATAGATCTACAATTCTTATGAAGACACCATAGCCCAGAAATGTCCAGAACCAAGTCAAATAGCTTGCACAAGTTCGTGTACCAAAACTGACACAAGTAAAAGCGATCTAAAATTGACCAAATTATGCACTAAAGGTGCAATCTGTCTAGCTTGAGTAAATTGAACATATCCTGGTCTATAAAACTCAGAATGACCTAAAATTTTGCCCCGAGTGCAATAAGACATAGAGCTACAATTCTTATGAAGGCACTAAAGCCCATAAATGGCCAGAACCAAGTCAAATTGCTTGCACAAGTTCTGGTACAAAAACTGGCAGAACTAAAAGTGACCTAAAATTGAACAAATTTGTACTAAATGTGCAATATGTCCAGCTTTAGTAAATTGCCCATATCTTGGTCTATACAACTCAGAATGACCTGAAATTTTGCCCCGAGTGCAATAAGACATAGAGCTACAATTCTTATGAAGGCACTAAAGCCCAAAAATTGCCAGAACCAAGTCAAATAGCTTGCACAACTTCGGGCAGTAAAACTGCCACAAGTAAAAGTGATCTAAAATTGACCAAATTATGCACTAAATGTGCAATATGTACAGCTTTAGCAAATTGACCATATCTTGGTCTATACAACTCAGAAATACTTGAAAATTTGGCTCGACTGCAATAAGACATAGAGCTACAATTCTTATGAAGACACCATAGCCCAGAAATGTCCAGAACCAAGTCAAATAGCTTGCACAAGTTCGTGTACCAAAACTGACACAAGTAAAAGCGATCTAAAATTGACCAAATTATGCACTAAAGGTGCAATCTGTCCAGCTTGAGTAAATTGACCATATCCTGGTCTATACAACTCAGAATGACCTGAAATTTTGGCCCGAGTGCAATAAGACATAGAGCTAAATTTCTTATGAAGGCACTAAAGCCCAAAAATGGCCAGAACCAAGTCAAATAGCTTGCACAACTTCGGGTAGTAAAACTGCCACAAGTAAAAGTGATCTAAAATTGACCAAATTATGCACTAAATGTGCAATATGTACAGCTTTAGCAAATTGACCATATCTTGGTCTATACAACTCAGAATGACCTGAAATTTTGCCCCGAGTGCAATAAGACATAGAGCTACAATTCTTATGAAGACACTAAAGCCCAAAAATGGCCAGAACCAAGTCAAATAGCTTGCACAAGTTCGGGTACCAAAACTGCAACAACTAAAAGTGATCTAAAATTGACCAAATTATGCACTAAAGGTGCAATCTGTCCAGCTTGAGTAAATTGACCATATCCTGGTCTATAAAACTCAGAATGACCTGAAATTTTAGCCCGAGTGCAATAAGACATAGAGCTACAATTCTTATGAAGGCACTAAACCCCAAAAATGGCCAGAACCAAGTCAAATAGCTTGCACAACTACGGGTAGTAAAACTGCCACAAGTAAAAGTGATGTAAATTTGACCAAATTATGCACTAAATGTGCAATATGTCCAGCTTTAGTAAATTGACCATATCTTAGCTTATACAACTCAGAATGACCTGAAATTTTGCCCCGAGTGCAATAAGACATAGAGCTACAATTCTTATGAAGGCACTAAAGCCCATAAATGGCCAGAACCAAGTCAAATTGCTTGCACAAGTTCTGCTACCAAAACTGGCAGAACTAAAAGTGACCTAAAATTGACCAAATTTTTACTAAATGTGCAATATGTCCAGCTTTAGTAAATTGCCCATATCTTGGTCTATACAACTCAGAATGACCTGAAATTTTGCCCCGAGTGTAATAAGACATAGAGCTACAATTCTTATGTAGACACTAAAGCCCAAAAATGGCCAGAACCAAGTCCAATAGCTTGCACAAGTTCGGGTACCAAAACTGCCAGAACTAAAAGTGATCTAAAATTGACAAAATTATGCACTAAAGGTGCAATCTGTCCAGCTTGAGTAAATTGACCATATCCTGGTCTATACAACTCAGAATGACCTGAAATTTTGGACCGAGTGCAATAAGACATAGAGCTAAATTTCTTATGAAGGCACTAAAGCCCAAAAATGGCCAGAACCAAGTCAAATAGCTTGCACAACTTCGGGTAGTAAAACTGCCACAAGTAAAAGTGATCTAAAATTGACGAAATTATGCACTAAATGTGCAATATGTACAGCTTTAGCAAATTGACCATATCTTGGTCTATACAACTCAGAATGACCTGAAATTTTGCCCCGAGTGTAATAAGACATAGAGCTACAATTCTTATGAAGGCACTAAGGCCCAAAAATTGCCAGAACCAAGTCAAATAGCTTGCACAAGTTTGGGTACCAAAACTGCCAGAACTAAAAGTGATCTAAAATTGACCAAATTTGCACTAAATGTGCAATATGTCCAGCTTTAGCAAATTGACCATATCTTGGTCTATACAATTCAGAATGACCTGAAATTTTGGCCCGAGTGCAATAAGACATAGAGCTACAATTCTTATGAAGGCACTAAAGCCCAAAATTGCCGAACCAAGTCAAATAGCTTGCACAACTTCGGGCAGTAAAACTGCCACAAGTAAAAGTGATCTAAAATTGACCAAATTATGCACTAAATGTGCAATATGTACAGCTTTAGCAAATTGACCATATCTTGGTCTATACAACTCAGAATGACCTGAAATTTTACCCCGAGTGCAATAAGACATAGAGCTACAATTCTTATGAAGGCACTAAAGCCCAAAAATGGCCAGAACCAAGTCAAATAGCTTGCACAAGTTCGGGTACCAAAACTGCCACAAGTAAAAGTGATCTAAAATTGACCAAATTATGCACTAAAGGTGCAATCTGTCTAGCTTGAGTAAATTGACCATATCCTGTCCTATAAAAACTCAGATTGACCTGAAATTTTGCCTCGACTGCAATAAGACATAGAGCTACAATTCTTATGAAGACACTAAAGCCCAAAAATGGCAAGTACCAAGTCATATAGCTTGCACAAGTTCGGGTACCAAAACTGCCAGAACTAAAAGTGATCTAAAATTGACCAAATTATGCCCTAAAGGTGCAATCTGTCTAGCTTGAGTAAATTGACCATATCCTGGTCTATAAAACTTAGAATGACCTAAAATTTTGCCCCGAGTGCAATAAGATATAAAGCTACAATTCTTATGGAGACACCAAAGCCAAAAAAATGGCCAAAACTAAGTCAAATAGCTTGCACAAGTTCCGATACCAAAACTGCCAGAACTAAAAGTGACCTAAAATTGATCAAATTTGCACTAAAGGTGCAATATGTCCAGCTTTACTAAATTGACCATATCTTGGTCTATACAACTCAGAATGACCTGAAAATTTTCCCTGAGTGCAATAAGACATAGAGGTACAATTCTTATGAAGATACCAAAGCGAAAAAATGGACAGAACCAAGTCAAATAGCTTGCACAAGTTCGGGTGCCAAAACTGCTAGAACTAAAAGTGACATAAAATTGACCAAATTTTGCACTAAAGGTGCAATCTGTCCAGCTTTAGTAAATTGACTATATCTTGGTCTATATAACTCAGAAATACATGAAATTTTGCCCCGAGTGCAATAAGACATAAAGCTACAATTCTTATGAAGACACCAAAGCCCAGAAATGGCCAGAACCAAGTCAAATAGCTTGCACAAGTTCGGGTACCAAAACTGCCACAAGTAAAAGTGATCTAAAATTGACCAAATTATGCACTAAAGGTGCAATCTGTCTAGCTTGAGTAAATTGACCATATCCTGGTCTATAAAACTCAGAATGACCTAAAATTTTGCCCCGAGTGCAATAAGACATAGAGCTACAATTCTTATGAAGGCACTAAAGCCCATAAATGGCCAGAACCAAGTCAAATGGCTTGCACAAGTTCGGGTACCAAAACTGCCAGAACTAAAAGTGACCTAAAATTGACCAAATTTTGCACTAAAGGTGCAATCTGTACAGCTTTAGTAAATTGACCATATCTTGGTCTATATAACTCAGAAATACCTGAAAATTTGGCCCGACTGCAATAAGACATAGAGCTACAATTCTTATGAAGACACCATAGCCCAGAAATGGCCAGAACCAAGTCAAATAGCTTGCACAAGTTCGTGTACCAAAACTGCCACAAGTAAAAGCGATCTAAAATTGACCAAATTATGCACTAAAGGTGCAATCTGTCTAGCTTGAGTAAATTGACCATATCCTGGCCTATAAAAACTCAGAATGACCTGAAATTTTTCCCCGAGTGCAATAAGACATAGAGCTACAATTCTTATGAAGACACTAAAGCCCAAAAATGGCAAGTACCAAGTCATATAGCTTGCACAAGTTCGGGTACCAAAACTGCCAGAACTAAAAGTGATCTAAAATTGGCCAAATTATGCCCTAAAGGTGCAATCTGTCTAGCTTGAGTAAATTGACCATATCCTGGTCTATAAAACTTAGAATGACCTAAAATTTTGCCCCGAGTGCAAAAAGATATAGAGCTACAATTCTTATGAAGACACCAAAGCCCAAAAAATGGCCAAAACTAAGTCAAATAGCTTGCACAAGTTCCGATACCAAAACTGCCAGAACTAAAAGTGACCTAAAATTGACCAAATTTGCACTAAAGGTGCAATATGTCCAGCTTTACTAAATTGACCATATCTTGGTCTATACAACTCAAAATGACCTGAAAATTTTCCCTGAGTGCAATAAGACATAGAGGTACAATTCTTATGAAGACACCAAAGCGAAAAATGGATGAGAACCAAGTTAAATAGCTTGCACAAGTTCGGGTGCCAAAACTGCTAGAACTAAAAGTGACCTAAAATTGACCAAATTTTGCACTAAAGGTGCAATCTGTCCAGCTTTAGTAAATTGACTATATCTTGGTCTATATAACTCGGAAATACCTGAAATTTTGCCCCGAGTGCAATAAGACATAAAGCTACAATTCTTATGAAGACACCAAAGCCCAGAAATGGCCAGAACCAAGTCAAATAGCTTGCACAAGTTCGGGTACCAAAACTGCCACAAGTAAAAGTGATCTTAAATTGACCAAATTATGCACTAAAGGTGCAATCTGTCTAGCTTGAGTAAATTGACCATATCCTGGTCTATAAAACTCAGAATGACCTAAAATTTTGCCCCGAGTGCAATAAGACATAGAGCTACAATTCTTATGAAGGCACTAAAGCCCATAAATGGCCAGAACCAAGTCAAATGGCTTGCACAAGTTCGGGTACCAAAACTGCCAGAACTAAAAGTGACCTAAAATTGACCAAATTTTGCACTAAAGGTGCAATCTGTACAGCTTTAGTAAATTGACCATATCTTGGTCTATACAACTCAGAAATACCTGAAAATTTGGCCCGACTGCAATAAGACATAGAGCTACAATTCTTGTGAAGGCACTAAAGCCCATAAATGGCCAGAACCAAGTCAAATTGCTTGCACAAGTTCTGGTACCAAAACTGGCAGAACTAAAAGTGACCTAAAATTGACCAAATTTGTACTAAATGTGCAATATGTCCAGCTTTAGTAAATTGCCCATATCTTGGTCTATACAACTCAGAATGACCTGAAATTTTGCCCCGAGTGCAATAAGACATAGAGCTACAATTCTTATGAAGACACTAAAGCCCAAAAATGGCTAGAACCAAGTCAGCTAGCTTGCACAAGTTCGGGTGCCAAAACTGCTAGAACTAAAAGTGACGTAAAATTGACCAAATTTTGCACTAAAGGTGCAATCTGTCCAGCTTTAGTAAATTGACTATATCTTGGTCTATATAACTCAGAAATACCTGAAATTTTTCCCCGAGTGCAATTAGACATAAAGCTACAATTCTTATGAAGACACCAAAGCCCAGAAATGGCCAGAACCAAGTCAAATAGCTTGCACAAGTTCGGGTACCAAAACTGCCACAAGTAAAAGTGATCTAAAATTGACCAAATTATGCACTAAAGGTGCAATCTGTCTAGCTTGAGTAAATTGACCATATCCTGGTCTATAAAACTCAGAATGACCTAAAATTTTGCCCCGAGTGCAATAAGACATAGAGCTACAATTCTTATGAAGGCACTAAAGCCCATAAATGGCTAGAACCAAGTCAAATGGCTTGCACAAGTTCGGGTACCAAAACCGCCAGAACTAAAAGTGACCTAAAATTGACCAAATTTTGCACTAAAGGTGCAATCTGTACAGCTTTAGTAAATTGACCATATCTTGGTCTATACAACTTAGAAATACTTGAAAATTTGGCTCGACTGCAATAAGACATAGAGCCACAATTCTTATGAAGACACCATAGCCCAGAAATGTCCAGAACCAAGTCAAATAGCTTGCACAAGTTCGTGTACCAAAACTGACACAAGTAAAAGCGATCTAAAATTGACCAAATTATGCACTAAAGGTGCAATCTGTCAAGCTTGAGTAAATTGAACATATCCTGGTCTATAAAACTCAGAATGACCTAAAATTTTGCCACGAGTGCAATAAGACATAGAGCTACAATTCTTATGAAGGCACTAAAGCCCATAAATGGCCAGAACCAAGTCAAATTGCTTGCACAAGTTCTGGTACCAAAACTGGCAGAACTAAAAGTGACCTAAAATTGACCAAATTTGTACTAAATGTGCAATATGTCCAGCTTTAGTAAATTGCCCATATCTTGGTCTATACAACTCAGAATGACCTGAAATTTTGCCCCGAGTGCAATAAGACATAGAGCTACAATTCTTATGAAGACACTAAAGCCCAAAAATGGCTAGAACCAAGTCAAATAGCTTGCACAAGTTCGGGTACCAAAACTGCAACAACTAAAAGTGATCTAAAATTGACCAAATTATGCACTAAAGGTGCAATCTGTCCAGCTTGAGTAAATTGACCATATCCTGGTCTATACAACTCAGAATGACCTGAAATTTTGGCCCGAGTGCAATAAGACATAGAGCTACAATTCTTATGAAGGCACTAAACCCCAAAAATGGCCAGAACCAAGTCAAATAGCTTGCACAACTACGGGTAGTAAAACTACCACAAGTAAAAGTGATGTAAATTTGACCAAATTATGCACTAAAAGTGCAATATGTCCAGCTTTAGTAAATTGACCATATCTTACCTTATACAACTCAGAATGACCTGAAATTTTGCCCCGAGTGCAATAAGACATAGAGCTACAATTCTTATGAAGGCACTAAAGCCCATAAATGGCCAGAACCAAGTCAAATTGCTTGCACAAGTTCTGCTACCAAAACTGGCAGAACTAAAAGTGACCTAAAATTGACCAAATTTGTACTAAATGTGCAATATGTCCAGCTTTAGTAAATTGCCCATATCTTGGTCTATACAACTCAGAATGACCTGAAATTTTGCCCCGAGTGTAATAAGACATAGAGCTACAATTCTTATGTAGACACTAAAGCCCAAAAATGGCCAGAACCAAGTCCAATAGCTTGCACAAGTTCGGGTACCAAAACTACCAGAACTAAAAGTGATCTAAAATTGACAAAATTATGCACTAAAGGTGCAATCTGTCCAGCTTGAGTAAATTGACCATATCCTGGTCTATACAACTCAGAATGACCTGAAATTTTGGCCCGAGTGCAATAAGACATAGAGCTAAATTTCTTATGAAGGCACTAAAGCCCAAAAATGGCCAGAACCAAGTCAAATAGCTTGCACAACTTCGGGTAGTAAAACTGCCACAAGTAAAAGTGATCTAAAATTGACCAAATTATGCACTAAATGTGCAATATGTACAGCTTTAGCAAATTGACCATATCTTGGTCTATACAACTCAGAATGACCTGAAATTTTGCCCCGAGTGTAATAAGACATAGAGCTACAATTCTTATGAAGGCACTAAAGCCCAAAAATTGCCAGAACCAAGTCAAATAGCTTGCACAAGTTCGGGTACCAAAACTGCCAGAACTAAAAGTGATCTAAAATTGACCAAATTTGCACTAAATGTGCAATATGTCCAGCTTTAGCAAATTGACCATATCTTGGTCTATACAATTCAGAATGACCTGAAATTTTGGCCCGAGTGCAATAAGACATAGAGCTACAATTCTTATGAAGGCACTAAAGCCCAAAAATTGCCAGAACCAAGTCAAATAGCTTGCACAACTTCGGGCAGTAAAACTGCCACAAGTAAAAGTGATCTAAAATTGACCAAATTATGCACTAAATGTGCAATATGTACAGCTTTAGCAAATTGACCATATCTTGGTCTATACAACTCAGAAATACTTGAAAATTTGGCTCGATTGCAATAAGACATAGAGCTACAATTCTTATGAAGACACCATAGCCCAGAAATGTCCAGAACCAAGTCAAATAGCTTGCACAAGTTCGTGTACCAAAACTGACACAAGTAAAAGCGATCTAAAATTGACCAAATTATGCACTAAAGGTGCAATCTGTCTAGCTTGAGTAAATTGAACATATCCTGGTCTATAAAACTCAGAATGACCTAAAATTTTGCCCCGAGTGCAATAAGACATAGAGCTACAATTCTTATGAAGGCACTAAAGCCCATAAATGGCCAGAACCAAGTCAAATTGCTTGCACAAGTTCTGGTACCAAAACTGGCAGAACTAAAAGTGACCTAAAATTGACCAAATTTGTACTAAATGTGCAATATGTCCAGCTTTAGTAAATTGCCCATATCTTGGTCTATACAACTAAGAATGACCTAAAATTTTGCCCCGAGTGCAATAAGACATAGAGCTACAATTCTTATGAAGACACTAAAGCCCAAAAATGGCCAGAACCAAGTCAAATAGCTTGCACAAGTTCGGGTACCAAAACTGCAACAACTAAAAGTGATCTAAAATTGACCAAATTATGCACTAAAGGTGCAATCTGTCCAGCTTGAGTAAATTGACCATATCCTGGTCTATACAACTCAGAATGACCTGAAATTTTGGCCCGAGTGCAATAAGACATAGAGCTACAATTCTTATGAAGGCACTAAACCCCAAAAATGGCCAGAACCAAGTCAAATAGCTTGCACAACTACGGGTAGTAAAACTGCCACAAGTAAAAGTGATGTAAATTTGACCAAATTATGCACTAAATGTGCAATATGTCCAGCTTTAGTAAATTGACCATATCTTAGCTTATACAACTCAGAATGACCTGAAATTTTGCCCCGAGTGCAATAAGACATAGAGCTACAATTCTTATGAAGGCACTAAAGCCCATAAATGGCCAGAACCAAGTCAAATTGCTTGCACAAGTTCTGCTACCAAAACTGGCAGAACTAAAAGTGACCTAAAATTGACCAAATTTGTACTAAATGTGCAATATGTCTAGCTTTAGTAAATTGCCCATATCTTGGTCTATACAACTCAGAATGTCCTGAAATTTTTCCCCGAGTGTAATAAGACATAGAGCTACAATTCTTATGTAGACACTAAAGCCCAAAAATGGCCAGAACCAAGTCCAATAGCTTGCACAAGATCGGGTACCAAAACTACCAGAACTAAAAGTGATCTAAAATTGACAAAATTATGCACTAAAGGTGCAATCTGTCCAGCTTGAGTAAATTGACCATATCCTGGTCTATACAACTCAGAATGACCTGAAATTTTGGCCCGAGTGCAATAAGACATAGAGCTAAATTTCTTATGAAGGCACTAAAGCCCAAAAATGGCCAGAACCAAGTCAAATAGCTTGCACAACTTTGGGTAGTAAAACTGCCACAAGTAAAAGTGATCTAAAATTGACCAAATTATGCACTAAATGTGCAATATGTACAGCTTTAGCAAATTGACCATATCTTGGTCTATACAACTCAGAATGACCTGAAATTTTGCCCCGAGTGTAATAAGACATAGAGCTACAATTCTTATGAAGGCACTAAAGCCCAAAATTTGCCAGAACCAAGTCAAATAGCTTGCACAAGTTCGGGTACCAAAACTGCCAGAACTAAAAGTGATCTAAAATTGACCAAATTTGCACTAAATGTGCAATATGTCCAGCTTTAGCAAATTGACCATATCTTGGTCTATACAATTCAGAATGACCTGAAATTTTGGCCCGAGTGCAATAAGACATAGAGCTACAATTCTTATGAAGGCACTAAAGCCCAAAAATTGCCAGAACCAAGTCAAATAGCTTGCACAACTTCGGGCAGTAAAACTGCCACAAGTAAAAGTGATCTAAAATTGACCAAATTATGCACTAAATGTGCAATATGTACAGCTTTAGCAAATTGACCATATCTTGGTCTATACAACTCAGAATGACCTGAAATTTTACCCCGAGTGCAATAAGACATAGAGCTACAATTCTTATGAAGGCACTAAAGCCCAAAAATGGCCAGAACCAAGTCCAATAGCTTGCACAAGTTCGGGTACCAAAGCGCCAAGTAAAAAAGTGAAAAAAAAACAAATTTGTACTAAATGTGCAATATGTCCAGCTTTAGTAAATTGCCCATATCTGGCCTATAAAAACTCGTAATGACTCAAATTTTGCCCCGAGTGCAATAAGACATAGAGCTACAATTCTTATGAAGACACTAAAGCCCAAAATGGCAAGTACCAAGTCATATAGCTTGCACAAATGCAGGTACCAAAGCGCGAGAACTAAAAGTGATCTAAAATTGACCAAATTATGCCCTAAAGGTGCAATCTGTCTAGCTTGAGTAAATTGACCATATCCTGGTCTATAAAACTTAGAATGACCTAAAATTTTGCCCCGAGTGCAATAAGATATAGAGCTACAATTCTTATGGAGACACCAAAGCCAAAAAAATGGCCAAAACTAAGTCAAATAGCTTGCACAAGTTCCGATACCAAAACTGCCAGAACTAAAAGTGACCTAAAATTGACCAAATTTGCACTAAAGGTGCAATATGTCCAGCTTTACTAAATTGACCATATCTTGGTCTATACAACTCAGAATGACCTGAAAATTTTCCCTGAGTGCAATAAGACATAGAGGTACAATTCTTATGAAGACACCAAAGCGAAAAAATGGACAGAACCAAGTCAAATAGCTTGCACAAGTTCGGGTGCCAAAACTGCTAGAACTAAAAGTGACCTAAAATTGACCAAATTTTGCACTAAAGGTGCAATCTGTCCAGCTTTAGTAAATTGACTATATCTTGGTCTATATAACTCAGAAATACCTGAAATTTTGCCCCGAGTGCAATAAGACATAAAGCTACAATTCTTATGAAGACACCAAAGCCCAGAAATGGCCAGAACCAAGTCAAATAACTTGCACAAGTTCGGGTACCAAAACTGCCACAAGTAAAAGTGATCTAAAATTGACCAAATTATGCACTAAAGGTGCAATCTGTCTAGCTTGAGTAAATTGACCATATCCTGGTCTATAAAACTCAGAATGACCTAAAATTTTGCCCCGAGTGCAATAAGACATAGAGCTACAATTCTTATGAAGGCACTAAAGCCCATAAATGGCCAGAACCAAGTCAAATGGCTTGCACAAGTTCGGGTACCAAAACTGCCAGAACTAAAAGTGACCTAAAATTGACCAAATTTTGCACTAAAGGTGCAATCTGTACAGCTTTAGTAAATTGACCATATCTTGGTCTATACAACTCAGAAATACCTGAAAATTTGGCCCGACTGCAATAAGACATAGAGCTACAATTCTTATGAAGACACCATAGCCTAGAAATGACCAGAACCAAGTCAAATAGCTTGCACAAGTTCATGTACCAAAACTGCCACAAGTAAAAGCGATCTAAAATTGACCAAATTATGCACTAAAGGTGCAATCTGTCTAGCTTGAGTAAATTGAACATATCCTGGTCTATAAAACTCAGAATGACCTAAAATTTTGCCCCGAGTGCAATAGGACATAGGGCTACAATTCTTATGAAGGCAATAAAGACCATAAATGGCCAAAACCAAGTCAAATAGCTTGCACAAGTTCTGGTACCAAAACTGCCAGAACTAAAAGTGACCTAAAATTGATCAAATTTGCACTAAAGATGCAATATGTCCAGCTTTACTAAATTGACCATATCTTGGTCTATACAACTCAGAATGACCTGAAAATTTTCCCTGAGTGCAATAAGACATAGAGCTGCAATTCTTATGAAGACACCAAAGCCAAAAAATGGACCGAACCAAGTTAAATAACTTGCACAAGTTCGGGTGCCAAAACTGCTATAACTAAAAGTGACCAACAATTGACCAAATTTTGCACTAAAGGTGCAATATGTCCAGCTTTACTAAATTGACGATATCTTGGTCTATACAACTCAGAATGACCAGAAAATTTTCCCTGAGTGCAATAAGACATAGAGCTACAATTGTTATGAAGACACCAAAGCCAAAAAATGGACAGAAACTAGTTAAATAGCTTGCACAAGTTCGGGTGCCAAAACTGCTAGAACTAAAAATGACAAAAATTGATCAAATTTTGCACTAAAGGTGCAATCTGTCCAGCTTTAGTAAATTGACCATATCTTGGTCTATACAACTCAGAAATACCTGAAATTTTGCCCTGAGTGCAATAAGACATAGAGCTACAATTCTTATGAAGACACCAAAGCCGAGAAATGGCAAGAACCAAGTCAAATAGCTTGCACAAGTTCGGGTACCAAAACTGTCACAAGTAAAAGTGATCTAAAATGGTCTAAATTATGCACTAAAGGTGCAATCTGTCTAGCTTGAGTAAATTGACCATATCCTGGTCTATAAAACACAGAATGACCTAAAATTTTGCCTTGAGTGCAATAAGACATAGAGCTACAATTCTTATGAAGGCACTAAAGCCCATAAATGGCCAGAACCAAGTCAAATAGCTAGCACATGTTCGGGTACCAAAACTGCCAGAACCAAAAGTGACCTAAAATTGACAAAATTTTGCACTAAAGGAGCAATCTGTACAGCTTTAGTAAATTGACCATATCTTGGTCTATACAACTCAGAAATACCTGAAAATTTGCCCCGACTACAATAAGACATAGAGCTACAATTCTTTTGAAGACACCAAAACCCAGAAATGGCCAGAACCAAGTCAAATAGCTTGCACAAGTTCGTGTACCAAAATTACCACATTTAAAAGTGATCTAAAATTGACCAAATTATGCACCAAAGTTGCAGTCTGTCTAGCTTGAGTAAATTGACCATATCCTGGTCTATAAAACTCAGAACGACCTAAAATTTTGCCCCGAGTGCAATAGGACATAGGGCTACAATTCTTATGAAGGCAATAAAGACCATAAATGGTCAAAACCAAGTCAAATAGCTTGCACAAGTTCGGGTACCAAAACTGCCAGAACTAAAAGTGACCTAAAATTGACCAAATTTGCCCTAAATGTGCAATATGTCCAGCTTTAGCAAATTTATCATATCTTGGTCTATACAGCTCAGAATGACCTAAAATTTTGCCCCGAGTTCAATAAGACATAGAGCTACAATTCTTATGAAGACACTAAAGCCCAAAAATGGCTAGAACCAAGTTAAATAGCTTGCAGAAGTTCGGGTACCAAAACTGCCAGAACTAAAAGTGATCTAAAATTGACCAAATTATGCACTAAAGGTGCAATTTGTCTAGCTTGAGTAAATTGACCATATCCTGGTCTATAAAACTCAAAATAACATAAAATTTTGCCTCGAGTGCAATAAGATATAGAGCTACAATTCTTATGAAGACAGCAAAGCCTAAAAATGTCTAGAACCAAGTCAAATAGCTTGCACAAGTTCGAGTACCAAAACTGCCAGAACTAAAAGTGATCTAAAATTGACCAAATTATGCACTAAAGGTGCAATCTGTCTAGCTTGAGTAAATTGACCATATCCTGGTCTATAAAACTCAGAATGACCTAAAATTTTGCCCCGACTGTAATAAGACATAGAGCTACAATTATTATGAAGGCACTAAAGCCCATAAATTACCAGAACCAAGTCAAATAGCTTGCACAAGTTCAGGTACCAAAACTGCCAGAACTAAAAGGGACCTAAAATTGACCAAATTTGCACTAAATGTGCAATATGTCCAACTTTAGTAAATTGACTATATCTTGGTCTATACAACTCAGAATGGCATGAAATTTTGCCCCGAGTGCGATTAGACATAGAGCTACATTTCTTATGAAGACACCAAAGCCCAGAAATGGCCAGAACCAATACAAATAGCTTGCACAAGTTCGGGTACCAAAACTGCCAAAACTAAAAGTGATCTAAAATTGACCAAATTATGCACTAAAGGTGCAATTTGTCTAGCTTGAGTAAATTGCCCATATCCTGGTTTATAAAACTCAGAATGACCTAAAATTTTGCCCCGAGTGCAATAAGACATAGAGCTACAATTCTCATAAAGGCACTAAAGCCCATAAATGGCCAGAACCAAGTCGAATAGCTTGCACAAGTTCGGGTACCAAAACTGCCAGAACTAAAAGTGATCTAAAATTGACCAAATTTGCACTAAATGTGCAATATGTCCAGCTTTAGCAAATTGACCATATCTTGGTCTATACAACTCAGAATGACCTGAAATTTTTCCTCGAGTGCAATAAGACATAGAGCTACAATTCTTATGAAGGCACTAAGGCCCAAAAATGGCCAGAAACAAGTCAAATAGCTTGCACAATTTCGGGTTCCAAAACTGTCACAAGTAAAAGTGATCTAAAATTGACCAAATTATGCACTAAAGGTGCAATCTGTCTAGCTTGAGTAAATTGACCATATCCTGGCCTATAAAACTCAGAACGACCTAAAATTTTGCCTCGAGTGCAATAAGACATAGAGTTACAATTCTTTTAAAGGCACTAAAGCCCATAAATGGCCAGAACCAAGTCAAATTGCCTGCACAAGTTCGGGTACCAAAACTGCTAGAACTAAAAGTGATCTAAAATTGACCAAATTATGCACTAAAGGTGCAATCTATCTAGCTTGAGTAAATTGACCATATCCTGGTCTATACAACTCAGAATGACCTGAAATTTTGACCCGAGTGCAATAAGACATAGAGCTACAATTCTTATGAAGACACCAAAGCCCAAAAATGGCCAGAACCAAGTCAAATAGCTTGCCCAACTTCGGGTAGTAAAACTGCCACAAGTAAAAGTGATCTAAAATTGACCAAATTATGCACTAAAGGTGCAATTTGTCTAGCTTGAGTAAATTGCCCATATCCTGGTCTATAAAACTCAGAATGACCTAAAATTTTGCCCCGAGTGCAATAAGACATAGAGCTACAATTCTCATAAAGGCACTAAAGCCCATAAATGGCCAGAACCAAGTCGAATAGCTTGCACAAGTTCGGGTACCAAAACTGCCAGAACTAAAAGTGATCTAAAATTGACCAAATTATGCACTAAAGGTGCAATCTATCTAGCTTGAGTAAATTGACCATATCCTGGTCTATACAACTCACAATGACCTGAAATTTTGACCCGAGTGCAATAAGACATAGAGCTACAATTCTTATGAAGACACCAAAGCCCAAAAAATGGCCAAAACTAAGTCAAATAGCTTGCACAAGTTCCGATACCAAAACTGCCAGAACTAAAAGTGACCTAAAATTGACCAAATTTGCACTAAAGGTGCAATATGTCCAGCTTTACTAAATTGACCATATCTTGGTCTATACAACTCAGAATGACCTGAAAATTTTCCCTGAGTGCAATAAGACATAGAGGTACAATTCTTATGAAGACACCAAAGCGAAAAAATGGACAGAACCAAGTCAAATAGCTTGCACAAGTTCGGGTGCCAAAACTGCTAGAACTAAAAGTGACCTAAAATTGACCAAATTTTGCACTAAAGGTGCAATCTGTCCAGCTTTAGTAAATTGACTATATCTTGGTCTATATAACTCAGAAATACCTGAAATTTTTTCCCGAGTGCAATTAGACATAAAGCTACAATTCTTATGAAGACACCAAAGCCCAGAAATGGCCAGAACCAAGTCAAATAGCTTGCACAAGTTCGGGTACCAAAACTGCCACAAGTAAAAGTGATCTAAAATTGACCAAATTATGCACTAAAGGTGCAATCTGTCTAGCTTGAGTAAATTGACCATATCCTGGTCTATAAAACTCAGAATGACCTAAAATTTTGCCCCGAGTGCAATAAGACATAGAGCTACAATTCTTATGAAGGCACTAAAGCCCATAAATGGCTAGAACCAAGTCAAATGGCTTGCACAAGTTCGGGTACCAAAAATGCCAGAACTAAAAGTGACCTAAAATTGACCAAATTTTGCACTAAAGGTGCAATCTGTACAGCTTTAGCAAATTGACCATATCTTGGTCTATACAACTCATAAATACTTGAAAATTTGGCTCGACTGCAATAAGACATAGAGCTACAATTCTTATGAAGACACCATAGCCCAGAAATGTCCAGAACCAAGTCAAATAGCTTGCACAAGTTCGTGTACCAAAACTGACACAAGTAAAAGCGATCTAAAATTGACCAAATTATGCACTAAAGGTGCAATCTGTCTAGCTTGAGTAAATTGAACATATCCTGGTCTATAAAACTCAGAATGACCTAAAATTTTGCCCCGAGTGCAATAAGACATAGAGCTACAATTCTTATGAAGGCACTAAAGCCCATAAATGGCCAGAACCAAGTCAAATTGCTTGCACAAGTTCTGGTACCAAAACTGGCAGAACTAAAAGTGACCTAAAATTGACCAAATTTGTACTAAATGTGCAATATGTCCAGCTTTAGTAAATTGCCCATATCTTGGTCTATACAACTCAGAATGACCTGAAATTTTGCCCCGAGTGCAATAAGACATAGAGCTACAATTCTTATGAAGACACTAAAGCCCAAAAATGGCTAGAACCAAGTCAAATAGCTTGCACAAGTTCGGGTACCAAAACTGCAACAACTAAAAGTGATCTAAAATTGGCCAAATTATGCACTAAAGGTGCAATCTGTCCAGCTTGAGTAAATTGACCATATCCTGGTCTATACAACTCAGAATGACCTGAAATTTTGGCCCGAGTGCAATAAGACATAGAGCTACAATTCTTATGAAGGCACTAAACCCCAAAAATGGCCAGAACCAAGTCAAATAGCTTGCACAACTACGGGTAGTAAAACTACCACAAGTAAAAGTGATGTAAATTTGACCAAATTATGCACTAAATGTGCAATATGTCCAGCTTTAGTAAATTGACCATATCTTAGCTTATACAACTCAGAATGACCTGAAATTTTGCCCCGAGTGCAATAAGACATAGAGCTACAATTCTTATGAAGGCACTAAAGCCCATAAATGGCCAGAACCAAGTCAAATTGCTTGCACAAGTTCTGCTACCAAAACTGGCAGAACTAAAAGTGACCTAAAATTGACCAAATTTGTACTAAATGTGCAATATGTCCAGCTTTAGTAAATTGCCCATATCTTGGTCTATACAACTCAGAATGACCTGAAATTTTGCCCCGAGTGTAATAAGACATAGAGCTACAATTCTTATGTAGACACTAAAGCCCAAAAATGGCCAGAACCAAGTCCAATAGCTTGCACAAGTTCGGGTACCAAAACTACCAGAACTAAAAGTGATCTAAAATTGACAAATTTATGCACTAAAGGTGCAATCTGTCCAGCTTGAGTAAATTGACCATATCCTGGTCTATACAACTCAGAATGACCTGAAATTTTGGCCCGAGTGCAATAAGACATAGAGCTAAATTTCTTATGAAGGCACTAAAGCCCAAAAATGGCCAGAACCAAGTCAAATAGCTTGCACAACTTCGGGTAGTAAAACTGCCACAAGTAAAAGTGATCTAAAATTGACCAAATTATGCACTAAATGTGCAATATGTACAGCTTTAGCAAATTGACCATATCTTGGTCTATACAACTCAGAATGACCTGAAATTTTGACCCGAGTGTAATAAGACATAGAGCAACAATTCTTATGAAGGCACTAAAGCCCAAAAATTGCCAGAACCAAGTCAAATAGCTTGCACAAGTTCGGGTACCAAAACTGCCAGAACTAAAAGTGATCTAAAATTGACCAAATTTGCACTAAATGTGCAATATGTCCAGCTTTAGCAAATTGACCATATCTTGGTCTGTACAATTCAGAATGACCTGAAATTTTGGCCCGAGTGCAATAAGACATAGAGCTACAATTCTTATGAAGGCACTAAAGCCCAAAAATTGCTAGAACCAAGTCAAATAGCTTGCACAACTTCGGGCAGTAAAACTGCCACAAGTAAAAGTGATCTAAAATTGACCAAATTATGCACTAAATGTGCAATATGTACAGCTTTAGCAAATTGACCATATCTTGGTCTATACAACTCAGAAATACTTGAAAATTTGGCTCGACTGCAATAAGACATAGAGCTACAATTCTTATGAAGACACCATAGCCCAGAAAATGTCCAGAACCAAGTCAAATAGCTTGCACAAGTTCGTGTACCAAAACTGACACAAGTAAAAGCGATCTAAAATTGACCAAATTATGCACTAAAGGTGCAATCTGTCTAGCTTGAGTAAATTGAACATATCCTGGTCTATAAAACTCAGAATGACCTAAAATTTTGCCCCGAGTGCAATAAGACATAGAGCTACAATTCTTATGAAGGCACTAAAGCCCATAAATGGCCAGAACCAAGTCAAATTGCTTGCACAAGTTCTGGTACCAAAACTGGCAGAACTAAAAGTGACCTAAAATTGACCAAATTTGTACTAAATGTGCAATATGTCCAGCTTTAGTAAATTGCCCATATCTTGGTCTATACAACTAAGAATGACCTGAAATTTTGCCCCGAGTGCAATAAGACATAGAGCTACAATTCTTATGAAGACACTAAAGCCCAAAAATGGCCAGAACCAAGTCAAATAGCTTGCACAAGTTCGGGTACCAAAACTGCAACAACTAAAAGTGATCTAAAATTGACCAAATTATGCACTAAAGGTGCAATCTGTCCAGCTTGAGTAAATTGACCATATCCTGGTCTATACAACTCAGAATGACCTGAAATTTTGGCCCGAGTGCAATAAGATATAGAGCTACAATTCTTATGAAGGCACTAAACCCCAAAAATGGCCAGAACCAAGTCAAATAGCTTGCACAACTACGGGTAGTAAAACTGCCACAAGTAAAAGTGATGTAAATTTGACCAAATTATGCACTAAATGTGCAATATGTCCAGCTTTAGTAAATTGACCATATCTTAGCTTATACAACTCAGAATGACCTGAAATTTTGCCCCGAGTGCAATAAGACATAGAGCTACAATTCTTATGAAGGCACTAAAGCCCATAAATGGCCAGAACCAAGTCAAATTGCTTGCACAAGTTCTGTACCAAAACTGGCAGAACTAAAAGTGACCTAAAATTGACCAAATTTGTACTAAATGTGCAATATGTCCAGCTTTAGTAAATTGCCCATATCTTGGTCTATACAACTCAGAATGACCTGAAATTTTGCTTCGAGTGTAATAAGACATAGAGCTACAATTCTTATGTAGACACTAAAGCCCAAAAATGGCCAGAACCAAGTCCAATAGCTTGCACAAGTTCAGGTACCAAAACTACCAGAACTAAAAGTGATCTAAAATTGACAAAATTATGCACTAAAGGTGCAATCTGTCCAGCTTGAGTAAATTGACCATATCCTGGTCTATACAACTCAGAATGACCTGAAATTTTGGCCCGAGTGCAATAAGACATAGAGCTAAATTTCTTATGAAGGCACTAAAGCCCAAAAATGGCCAGAACCAAGTCAAATAGCTTGCACAACTTCGGGTAGTAAAACTGCCACAAGTAAAAGTGATCTAAAATTGACCAAATTATGCACTAAATGTGCAATATGTACAGCTTTAGCAAATTGACCATATCTTGGTCTATACAACTCAGAATGACCTGAAATTTTGCCCCGAGTGTAATAAGACATAGAGCTACAATTCTTATGAAGGCACTAAAGCCCAAAAATTGCCAGAACCAAGTCAAATAGCTTGCACAAGTTCGGGTACCAAAACTGCCAGAACTAAAAGTGATCTAAAATTGACCAAATTTGCACTAAATGTGCAATATGTCCAGCTTTAGCAAATTGACCATATCTTGGTCTATACAATTCAGAATGACCTGAAATTTTGGCCCGAGTGCAATAAGACATAGAGCTACAATTCTTATGAAGGCACTAAAGCCCAAAAATTGCCAGAACCAAGTCAAATAGCTTGCACAACTTCGGGCAGTAAAACTGCCACAAGTAAAAGTGATCTAAAATTGACCAAATTATGCACTAAATGTGCAATATGTACAGCTTTAGCAAATTGACCATATCTTGGTCTATACAACTCAGAATGACCTGAAATTTTACCCCGAGTGCAATAAGACATAGAGCTACAATTCTTATGAAGGCACTAAAGCCCAAAAATGGCCAGAACCAAGTCAAATAGCTTGCACAAGTTCGGGTACCAAAACTGCCACAAGTAAAAGTGATCTAAAATTGACCAAATTATGCACTAAAGGTGCAATCTGTCTAGCTTGAGTAAATTGACCATATCCTGTCCTATAAAAACTCAGAATGACCTGAAATTTTGCCCCGAGTGCAATAAGACATAGAGCTACAATTCTTATGAAGACACTAAAGCCCAAAAATGGCAAGTACCAAGTCATATAGCTTGCACAAGTACGGGTACCAAAACTGCCAGAACTAAAAGTGATCTAAAATTGACCAAATTATGCCCTAAAGGTGCAATCTGTCTAGCTTGAGTAAATTGACCATATCCTGGTCTATAAAACTTAGAATGACCTAAAATTTTGCCCCGAGTGCAATAAGATATAGAGCTACAATTCTTATGGAGACACCAAAGCCAAAAAAATGGCCAAAACTAAGTCAAATAGCTTGCACAAGTTCCGATACCAAAACTGCCAGAACTAAAAGTGACCTAAAATTGACCAAATTTGCACTAAAGGTGCAATATGTCCAGCTTTACTAAATTGACCATATCTTGGTCTATACAACTCAGAATGACCTGAAAATTTTCCCTGAGTGCAATAAGACATAGAGGTACAATTCTTATGAAGACACCAAAGCGAAAAAATGGACAGAACCAAGTCAAATAGCTTGCACAAGTTCGGTGCCAAAGCGCTAGAACTAAAAGTGACATAAAATTGACCAAATTTTGCACTAAAGGTGCAATCTGTCCACTTTAGTAAATTGTCTATATCTTGGTCTATTTAACTCGAAATACATGAAATTTTGCCCGAGTGCAATAAGACATAAAGCTACAATTCTTATGAAGACACCAAAGCCCGAAATGGCGAACCAAGTCAAATAGCTTGCACAAGTTCGGGTACCAAAGCGCCACAAGTAAAAGTGATCTAAAATTGACCAAATTATGCACTAAAGGTGCAATCTGTCTAGCTTGAGTAAATTGACCATATCCTGGTCTATAAAACTCAGAATGACCTAAAATTTTGCCCCGAGTGCAATAAGACATAGAGCTACAATTCTTATGAAGGCACTAAAGCCCATAAATGGCCAGAACCAAGTGAAATGGCTTGCACAAGTTCGGGTACCAAAGCGCGAACTAAAAGTGACCTAAAATTGACCAAATTTTGCACTAAAGGTGCAATCTGTACAGCTTTAGTAAATTGACCATATCTTGGTCTATACAACTCAGAAATACCTGAAAATTTGGCCCGACTGCAATAAGACATAGAACTACAATTCTTATGAAGACACCATAGCCTAGAAATGGCCAGAACCAAGTCAAATAGCTTGCACAAGTTCGTGTACCAAAACTGCCACAAGTAAAAGCGATCTAAAATTGACCAAATTATGCACTAAAGGTGCAATCTGTCTAGCTTGAGTAAATTGAACATATCCTGGTCTATAAAACTCAGAACGACCTAAAATTTTGCCCCGAGTGCAATAGGACATAGGGCTACAATTCTTATGAAGGCAATAAAGACCATAAATGGCCAAAACCAAGTCAAATAGCTTGCACAAGTTCTGGCACCAAAACTGCCAGAACTGAAAGTGACCTAAAATTGATCAAATTTGCACTAAAGATGCAATATGTCCAGCTTTACTAAATTGACCATATCTTGGTCTATACAACTCAGAATGACCTGAAAATTTTCCCTGAGTGCAATAAGACATAGAGCTACAATTCTTATGAAGACACCAAAGCCAAAAAATGGACCGAACCAAGTTAAATAACTTGCACAAGTTCGGGTGCCAAAACTGGTATAACTAAAAGTGACCAACAATTGACCAAATTTTGCACTAAAGGTGCAATATGTCCAGCTTTACTAAATTGACGATATCTTGGTCTATACAACTCAGAATGACCTGAAAATTTTCCCTGAGTGCAATAAGACATAGAGCTACAATTGTTATGAAGACACCAAAGCCAAAAAATGGACAGAAACTAGTTAAATAGCTTGCACAAGTTCGGGTGCCAAAACTGCTAGAACTAAAAATGACAAAAATTGATCAAATTTTGCACTAAAGGTGCAATCTGTCCAGCTTTAGTAAATTGACCATATCGTGGTCTATACAACTCAGAAATACCTGAAATTTTGCCCTGAGTGCAATAAGACATAGAGCTACAATTCTTATGAAGACACCAAAGCCGAGAAATGGCAAGAACCAAGTCAAATAGCTTGCACAAGTTCGGGTACCAAAACTGTCACAAGTAAAAGTGATCTAAAATGGTTTAAATTATGCACTAAAGGTGCAATCTGTCTAGCTTGAGTAAATTGACCATATCCTGGTCTATAAAACACAGAATGACCTAAAATTTTGCCTTGAGTGCAATAAGACATAGAGCTACAATTCTTATGAAGGCACTAAAGCCCATAAATGGCCAGAACCAAGTCAAATAGCTAGCACAAGTTCGGGTACCCAAACTGCCAGAACCAAAAGTGACCTAAAATTGACAAAATTTTGCACTAAAGGAGCAATCATCTGACTTTAGTAAATTGACCATATCTTGGTCTATACAACTCAGAAATACCTGAAAATTTGCCCCGACTACAATAAGACATAGAGCTACAATTCTTTTGAAGACACCAAAACCCAGAAATGGCCAGAACCAAGTCAAATAGCTTGCACAAGTTCGTGTACCAAAATTACCACATTTAAAAGTGATCTAAAATTGACCAAATTATGCACCAAACTTGCAGTCTGTCTAGCTTGAGTAAATTGACCATATCCTGGTCTATAAAACTCAGAACGACCTAAAATTTTGCCCCGAGTGCAATAGGACATAGGGCTACAATTCTTATGAAGGCAATAAAGACCATAAATGGTCAAAACCAAGTCAAATAGCTTGCACAAGTTCGGGTACCAAAACTGCCAGAACTAAAATTGACCAAATTTGCCCTAAATGTGCAATATGTCCAGCTTTAGCAAATTTATCATATCTTGGTCTATACAGCTCAGAATGACCTGAAATTTTGCCCCGAGTTCAATAAGACATAGAGCTACAATTCTTATGAAGACACTAAAGCCCAAAAATGGCTAGAACCAAGTTAAATAGCTTGCAGAAGTTCGGGTACCAAAACTGCCAGAACTAAAAGTGATCTAAAATTGACCAAATTATGCACTAAAGGTGCAATTTGTCTAGCTTGAGTAAATTGACCATATCCTGGTCTATAAAACTCAAAATAACATAAAATTTTGCCTCGAGTGCAATAAGATATAGAGCTACAATTCTTATGAAGACAGCAAAGCCTAAAAATGGCTAGAACCAAGTCAAATAGCTTGCACAAGTTCGGGTACCAAAACTGCCAGAACTAAAAGTGATCTAAAATTGACCAAATTATGCACTAAAGGTGCAATCTGCCTAGCTTGAGTAAATTGACCCTATCCTGGTCTATAAAACTCAGAATGACCTAAAATTTTGCCCCGAGTGCAATAAGACATAGAGCTACAATTATTATGAAGGCACTAAAGCCCATAAATTACCAGAACCAAGTCAAATAGCTTGCACAAGTTCAGGTACCAAAACTGCCAGAACTAAAAGGGACCTAAAATTGACCAAATTTGCACTAAATGTGCAATATGTCCAGCTTTAGTAAATTGACTATATCTTGGTCTATACAACTCAGAATGGCATGAAATTTTGCCCCGAGTGCGATTAGACATAGAGCTACATTTCTTATGAAGACACCAAAGCCCAGAAATGGCCAGAACCAATACAAATAGCTTGCACAAGTTCGGGTACCAAAACTGCCAAAACTAAAAGTGATCTAAAATTGACCAAATTATGCACTAAAGGTGCAATTTGTCTAGCTTGAGTAAATTGCTCATATCCTGGTCTATAAAACTCAGAATGACCTAAAATTTTGCCCCGAGTGCAATAAGACATAGAGCTACAATTCTCATAAAGGCACTAAAGCCCATAAATGGCCAGAACCAAGTCGAAAAGCTTGCACAAGTTCGGGTACCAAAACTGCCAGAACTAAAAGTGATCTAAAATTGACCAAATTTGCACTAAATGTGCAATATGTCCAGCTTTAGCAAATTGACCATATCTTGGTCTATACAACTCAGAATGACCTGAAATTTTTCCTCGAGTGCAATAAGACATAGAGCTACAATTCTTATGAAGGCACTAAGGCCCAAAAATGGCCAGAAACAAGTCAAATAGCTTGCACAATTTCGGGTTCCAAAACTGTCACAAGTAAAAGTGATCTAAAATTGACCAAATTATGCACTAAAGGTGCAATCTGTCTAGCTTGAGTAAATTGACCATATCCTGGCCTATAAAACTCAGAACGACCTTAAATTTTGCCTCGAGTGCAATAAGACATAGAGTTACAATTCTTTTAAAGGCACTAAAGCCCATAAATGGCCAGAACCAAGTCAAATTGCTTGCACAAATTCGGGTACCAAAACTGCCAGAACTAAAAGTGACCAAAAATTGACCAAATTTGCACTAAATGTGCAACATGTCCAGCTTTAGTAAATTGACCATATCTTGGTCTATACAACTCAGAATGACCTGAAATTTTGCCCCGAGTGCAATAAGACATAGAGCTACAATTCTTTTGAAGACACTAAAGCCCAAAAATGGCCAGAACCAAGTCAAATAGCTTGCACAAGTTCGGGTACCAAAACTGCTAGAGCTAAAATTGATCTAAAATTGACCAAATTATGCACTAAAGGTGCAATCTATCTAGCTTGAGTAAATTGACCATATCCTGGTCTATACAACTCAGAATGACCTGAAATTTTGACCCGAGTGCAATAAGACATAGAGCTACAATTCTTATGAAGACACCAAAGCCCAAAAATGGCTAGAACCAAGTCAAATAGCTTGCCCAACTTCGGGTAGTAAAACTGCCACAAGTAAAGGTGATCTAAAATTGACGAAATTATGCACTAAATGTGCAATATGTACAGCTTTAGCAAATTGACCATATCTTGGTCTATACAACTCATAATGACCTGAAATTTTGCCCCGAGTGCAATAAGACATAGAGCTACAATTCTTATGAAGGCACTAAAGCCCATAAATGGCCAGAACCAAGTCGAATAGCTTGCACAAGTTCGGGTACCAAAACTGCCAGAACTAAAAGTGATCTAAAATTGACCAAATTTGCACTAAATGTGCAATATGTCCAGCTTTAGCAAATTGACCATATCTTGGTCTATACAACTCAGAATGACCTGAAATTTTTCCTCGAGTGCAATAAGACATAGAGCTACAATTCTTATGAAGGCACTAAGGCCCAAAAATGGCCAAAAACAAGTCAAATTGCTTGCACAACTTCGGGTGGTAAAACTGCCACAAGTAAAAGTGATCTAAAATTGACCAAATTATGCACTAAATGTGCAATATGTACAGCTTTAGCAAATTGACCATATCTTGGTCTATACAACTCAGAATGACCTGAAATTTTGCCTCAAGTGCAATAAGACATAGAGCTACAATTCTTATGAAGGCACTAAAGCCCAAAAATGGCCAGAACCAAGTCAAATAGCATGCAAAATTTCGGGTACCAAAACTGCCACAAGTAAAAGTGATCTAAAATTGACCAAATTATGCACTAAAGGTGCAATCTGTCTAGCTTGAGTAAATTGACCATATCCTGGCCTATAAAAACTCAGAACGACCTAAAATTTTACCCCGAGTGCAATAAGACATAGAGTTACAATTCTTATAGAGGCACTAAAGCCCATAAATGGCCAGAACCAAGTCAAATTGCATGCACAAGTTCGGGTACCAAAACTGCCAGAACTAAAAGTGACCTAAAATTGACCAAATTGTGCACTAAAAGTGCAATCTGTCTAGCTTGAGTAAATTGACCACATCCTGGTCTATAAAACTCAGAATGACCTAAAATTTTACCCCGAGGGCAATAAGACATAGAGCTACAATTCTTATGAAGGCACTAAATCCCATAAATGGCCAGAACCAAGTCAAATAGCTTGCACAAGTTCGGGTGCCAAAATTGCCAGAACTAAAAGTGACCTAAAATTGACCAAATTTGCACTAAATGTGTAATATGTCCAGCTTTAGTAAATTGACCATTTCTTGGTCTATACAACTCAGAATGACCTGAAATTTTGCCCCGAGTGCAATTAGACATAGAGCTACAATTCTTATGAAGACACCAAAGCCCAGAAATGGCCAGAACCAAGTCAAATAGCTTGCCCAATTTCGGGTACCAAAACTGCCAGAACTAAAAGTGATCTAAAATTGACCAAATTATGCACTAAAGGTGCAATTTGTCTAGCTTGAGTAAATTGCCCATATCCTGGTCTATAAAACTCAGAATGACCTAAAATTTTGCCCCGAGTGCAATAAGACATAGAGCTACAATTCTTATGAAGGCACTAAAGCCCATAAATGGCCAGAACCAAGTCAAATTGCTTGCACAAGTTCGGGTACCAAAACTGCCAGAACTAAAAGTGACCTAAAATTGACCAAATTTGCACTAAATGTGCAACATGTCCAGCTTTAGTAAATTGACCATATCTTGGTCTATACAACTCAGAATGACCTGAAATTTTGCCCCGAGTGCAATAAGACATAGAGCTACAATTCTTTTGAAGACACTAAAGCCAAAAAATGCCCAGAACCAAGTCAAATAGCTTGCACAAGTTCGGGTACCAAAACTGCAAGAACTAAAAGTGATCTAAAATTGACCAAATTATGCACTAAAGGTGCAATCTATCCAGCTTGAGTAAATTGACCATATCCTGGTCTATACAACACAGAATGACCTGAAATTTTGGCCCGAGTGCAATAAGACATAGAGCTACAATTCTTATGAAGGCACTAAAGCCCAAAAATGGCCAGAACCAAGTCAAATAACTTGCCCAACTTCGGGTAGTAAAACTGCCACAAGTAAAGGTGATCTAAAATTGACCAAATTGCTTTAGCAAATTGACCATATCTTGGTCTATACAACTCAGAATGACTTGAAATTTTTGCCCCGAGTTCAATAAGACATAGAGCTACAATTCTTATGAAGGCACTAAAGCCCAAAAATGGCCTGAACCTAGTCAAATAGCTTGCACAAGTTCGGGCACCAAAACTGCCAGAACTAAAAGTGATCTAAAATTGACCAAATTTGCACTAAATGTGCAATATGTCCAGCTTTAGCAAATTGACCATATCTTGGTCTATACAACTCAGAATGACCTGAAATTTTGCCTCAAGTGCAATAAGACATAGAGCTACAATTCTTATGAAGGCACTAAAGCCCAAAAATGGCCAGAACCAAGTCAAATAGCATGCAAAATTTCGGGTACCAAAACTGCCACAAGTAAAAGTGATCTAAAATTGACCAAATTATGCACTAAAGGTGCAATCTGTCTAGCTTGAGTAAATTGACCATATCCTGGCCTATAAAAACTCAGAACGACCTAAAATTTTACCCCGAGTGCAATAAGACATAGAGTTACAATTCTTATAAAGGCACTAAAGCCCATAAATGGCCAGAACCAAGTCAAATTGCATGCACAAGTTCGGGTACCAAAACTGCCAGAACTAAAAGTGACCTAAAATTGACCAAATTGTGCACTAAAAGTGCAATCTGTCTAGCTTGAGTAAATTGACCACATCCTGGTCTATAAAACTCAGAATGACCTAAAATTTTACCCCGAGGGCAATAAGACATAGAGCTACAATTCTTATGAAGGCACTAAATCCCATAAATGGCCAGAACCAAGTCAAATAGCTTGCACAAGTTCGGGTGCCAAAATTGCCAGAACTAAAAGTGACCTAAAATTGACCAAATTTGCACTAAATGTGTAATATGTCCAGCTTTAGTAAATTGACCATTTCTTGGTCTATACAACTCAGAATGACCTGAAATTTTGCCCCGAGTGCAATTAGACATAGAGCTACAATTCTTATGAAGACACCAAAGCCCAGAAATGGCCAGAACCAAGTCAAATAGCTTGCCCAATTTCGGGTACCAAAACTGCCAGAATTAAAAGTGATCTAAAATTGACCAAATTATGCACTAAAGGTGCAATTTGTCTAGCTTGAGTAAATTGACCATATCCTGGCCTATAAAAACTCAGAACGACCTAAAATTTTGCCCCGAGTGCAATAAGACATAGAGTTATAATTCTTATAAAGGCGCTAAAGCCCATAAATGGCCAGAACCAAGTCAAATTGCATGCACAAGTTCGGGTACCAAAACTGCCAGAACAAAAAGTGACCTAAAATTGACCAAATTGTGCACTAAAGGTGCAATCTGTCCAGCTTGAGCAAATTTACCATATCCTGGTCTATAAAACTCAGAATCACCTAAAATTTTGCCCCGAGTGCAATCAGACATAGAGCTATAATTCTTATGAAGGCACTAAAGCTCAAAAATGGCCAAAACCAAGTCAAATAACTTGCACAAGTTCGGGTACCAAACCTGCCAGAACTAAAAGTGATCTAAAATTGACTAGATTATGCACTGAAGTTGCAATCTGTCTAGCTTTAGAAAATTGACCATATCCTGGTCTATAAAACTCAGAATGACCTAAAATTTTGCCCTGAGTGCAGTAAGACATAGAGTTACAATTCTTATGAAGACACTAAACCCATAAATGGCCAGAACCAAGTCAAATAGCTTGCACAAGTTTGGGTACCAAAACTGCCAGAACTAAAAGTGACCTAAAATTGACCAAATTTGCACTAAAGGTGAAATATGTCCAGGTTTACTAAATTGACCATATCTTGGTCTATACAACACAGAATGACCTGAAATTTTGCCCCGAGTGCAATAAGACATAGAGCTACAATTCTTATGAAGACACTAAAGCCCAAAAATGGCTAGAACCAAGTCAAATAGCTTGCACAAGTTCGGGTACCAAAACTGCAACAACTAAAAGTGATCTAAAATTGACCAAATTATGCACTAAAGGTGCAATCTGTCCAGCTTGAGTAAATTGACCATATCCTGGTCCATACAACTCAGAATGACCTGAAATTTTGGCCCGAGTGCAATAAGACATAGAGCTACAATTCTTATGAAGACACCAAAGCCCAGAAATTGCCAGAACCAATATAAATAGCTCGCACAAGTTCGGGCACCAAAACTGCCACAAGTAAAAGTGATCTAAAATTGACCAAATTAAGCACTAAAAGTGCAATTTGTCTAGCTTGAGTAAATTGACCACATCCTGGTCTATAAAACTCAGAATGACCTAAAATTTTACCCCGAGGGCAATAAGACATAGAGCTACAATTCTTATGAAGGCACTAAATCCCATAAATGGCCAGAACTAAGTCAAATAGCTTGCACGAGTTCGGGTACCAAAATTGCCAGAACTAAAAGTGACCTAAAATTGACCAAATTTGCACTAAATGTGCAATATGTCCAGCTTTAGTAAATTGACCATTTCTTGGTCTATACAACTCAGAATGACCTGAAATTTTGCCCCGAGTGCAATTAGACATAGAGCTACAATTCTTATGAAGACACCAAAGCCCAAAAATGGCCAGAACCAAGTCAAATAGCTTGGACAAGTTCGGGTACCAAAACTGCCAGAACTAAAAGTGACCTAAAATTGACCAAATTGTGCACTAAAGGTGCAATCTGTCCAGCTTGAGTAAATTGACCATATCTTTGTCTATAAAACTCAGAACGACCTAAAATTTTGCCCCGAGTGCAATAGGACATAGGGCTTCAATTCTTATGAAGGCACTAAAGACCATAAATGCCCAAAACCAAGTCAAATAGCTTGCACAAGTTCGGGTACCAAAACTGCCAGAACTAAAAGTGACCTAAAATTGACCAAATTTGCACTAAATGTGCAATATGTCCATCTTTAGTAAATTGACTATATCTTGGTCTATACAACTCAGAATGACCTGAAATTTTGCCCCGAGTGCAACTAGACATAGAGCTACAATTCTTATGAAGACACCAAAGCCCAGAAATGGCCAGAACCAAGTCAAATTGCTTGCCCAAGTTCGGGTACCAAAACTGCCAGAACTAAAAGTGATCTAAAATTGACCAAATTATGCACTAAAGGTGCAATTTGTCTAGCTTGAGTAAATTGCCCATATCCTGGTCTATAAAACTCAGAATGACCTAAAATTTTGCCCCGAGTGCAATAAGACATAGAGCTACAATTCTTATGAAGGCACTAAAGCCCATAAATGGCCAGAACAAAGTCAAATAGCTTGCACAAGTTCGGGTACCAAAACTGCCAGAACTAAAAGTGACCTAAATTTGACCAAATTTGCACTAAATGTGCAATATGTCCAGCTTTAGTAAATTGACCATATCTTGGTCTATACAACTCAGAATGACCTGAAAATTTTCCCTGAGTGCAATAAGACATAGAGCTACAATTGTTATGAAGACACCAAAGCCAAAAAAATGGACAGAACCTAGTTAAATAGCTTGCATAAGTACGGGTGCCAAAACTGCTAGAACTAAAAGTGACCAAAAATTGATCAAATTTTGCACTAAAGGTGCAATCTGTCCAGCTTTAATAAATTGACTATATCTTGGTCTACACAACTCAGAATGACATGAAATTTTGCCCCGAGTGCAATTAGACATAGAGCTACAATTCTTATGAAGACACCAAAGCCCAGAAATGGCCAGAACCAATACAAATAGCTTGCACAAATTCGGGTACCAAAACTGCCAAAACTAAAAGTGATCTAAAATTGACCAAATTATGCACTAAAGGTGCAATTTGTCTAGCTTGAGTAAATTGCCCATATCCTGGTCTATAAAACTCAGAATGACCTAAAATTTTGCCCCGAGTGCAATAAGACATAGAGCTACAATTCTCATAAAGGCACTAAAGCCCATAAATGGCCAGAACCAAGTCGAATAGCTTGCACAAGTTCGGGTACCAAAACTGCCAGAACTAAAAGTGATCTAAAATTGACCAAATTTGCACTAAATGTGCAATATGTCCAGCTTTAGCAAATTGACCATATCCTGGCCTATAAAAACTCAGAACGACCTAAAATTTTGCCCCGAGTGCAATAAGACATAGAGTTATAATTCTTATTAAGGCACTAAAGCCCATAAATGGCCAGAACCAAGTCAAATTGCATGCACAATTTCGGGTTCCAAAACTGCCACAAGTAAAAGTGATCTAAAATTGACCAAATTATGCACTAAAGGTGCAATCTGTCTAGCTTGAGTAAATTGACCATATCCTGGCCTATAAAACTCAGAACGACCTAAAATTTTGCCCCGAGTGTAATAAGACATAGAGTTACAATTCTTTTAAAGGCACTAAAGCCCATAAATGGCCAGAACCAAGTCAAATTGCTTGCACAAGTTCGGGTACCAAAACTGGCAGAACTAAAAGTGACCTAAAATTGACCAAATTTGCATTAAATGTGCAACATGTCCAGCTTTAGTAAATTGACCATATCTTGGTCTATACAACTCAAAATGACCTGAAATTTTGCCCCAAGTGCAATAAGACATAGAGCTACAATTCTTTTGAAGACACTAAAGCCCAAAAATGGCCAGAACCAAGTCAAATAGCTTGCACAAGTTCGGGTACAAAAACTGCCAGAACTAAAAGTGATCTAAAATTGACCAAATTATGCACTAAAGGTGCAATCTATCCAGCTTGAGTAAATTGACCATATCCTGGTCTATACAACTCAGAATGACCTGGAATTTTGGCCCGAGTGCAATAAGACATAGAGCTACAATTCTTATGAGGGCACTAAAGCCCAAAAATGGCCAGAACCAAGTCAAATAGCTTGCACAACTTCAGGTAGTAAAACTGCCACAAGTAAAGGTGATCTAAAATTGACCAAATTATGCACTAAATGTGCAATATGTACAGCTTTAGCAAATTGACCATATCTTGGTCTATACAACTCTGAATGACTTGAAATTTTGCCCCGACTGCAATAAGACATAGAGCTACAATTCTTATGAAGGCACTAAAGCCCAAAAATTGCCAGAACCAAGTCAAATAGCTTGCACAAGTTCGGGTACCAAAACTGCCACAAGTAAAAGTGATCTAAAATTGACCAAATTATGCACTAAAGGTGCAATCTGTCTAGCATGAGTAAATTGACCATATCCTGTCCTATAAAAACTCAGAATGACTGTTAACTGGAGAGTGTTTTAAGTGTGGGGCTACGGATCATTTCATAAGAGATTGCCCTCAGAGGAGTGGTTCAATAGCTCCGGTACAAATTGATAGACCTTCCCCTGTAGTTCAAAGGGGTAAAAGATCGGGTAGAGCGGCAGTGACATTTCCACGAAGATTATTTCAGAGACCCTTGAAAAGCCCGAAGTTAGGGTGGCACCACAAGTATATGCAATGGAAGCTCAGGAAGAGCCAAACCCAGACACTGATGAGGCAATACAAGGAAGTGAAGAAACAAGGAGGTAGTAACTCGCCGATTACTTAAGTCAGGTAAATTTCGAGGACGAAATTTAAATTAGAGGGGAAGAGTTGTAACACCCTCCCCGTAGCAACTCTGTACATTCTACTGTTCCGGTGACCGGTGTCGGTCCGGACAGCTAGAACGTCCGGAAAAATATTTAAACTAAAGTCAGGAACCATAATTAACTCAAATATTAATAAGAAAAATTTAGTAAAAATTTTAGAAATAAAATACAACCAAGTAAAACGAGCCGGTGCCCAAGCGATGGGTAACCGGAGGGAAGTTGCGGTTCTCGCAACGAGGAGCCCTAGACCCGGGGGAAAAATTTTGAAATAATTTTTGGGACTCCAGAGAAGGGTAATTGAGGTTCCCATGGCATTAGAATGCCAAGAAAATACCTAGAAAAAGTTTTCAATCGGTACAGACAATTTTGACCCGTTAAGCCAAACGGAGGGCATTTTGGTCATTTTGCCTTCCGAGGTGATTTTTGGCCGACTTGTCCAGTTGAGTAAATAATTAATATGACATAAAATATGAAGAAACATTACCAAAAATTAAAGTGAAAATGAGTAGAGAAGAAGAGAAAAGAAAAATGAGAATAAATGTCAATTTTGACATCATATGATGTCATCTAAGAGTTACCCACCAATCACATTTAGTCAATACTTAAATTAACTAATAAAATATGTATAAAAACACAACAAAAGCTCCTAAAATTCCAGCAGCCATCACTTTTACAAAGTTCACCCGTAACTCTCAATTCCCATAGCCAAACCTCCATTGATTTTCAACCAAAGCTTCCTTTCTCCTTTGTTTCCACCACTAAACCCTAACCCCTTTCATTAAACTTTGACTATATCACTTGGGAAAGCTCTTGGCAGCCAAGAAGAAGAAGGAAATTGAAGTTTTGAGTGGGGAAAAATTCTGCTCATTCAAGTTAGTGCTACAATTTCATTTTCCTTCTTTTAAATCTTAGTTAAAACATCATTTTGAGCTAAGAAATTTTATGAAATTGAAGTAAAATATATGTGTTATGGTACCTTAAATTTCCAGCAGCCCTATGAAAGTATGAGGTTGATTGTTTAATAAACTTAGAGCGGTTGGAAATCATGGTTAAGGTATTAATATGCATGGAGATTGAACTAAGCATGTTAATCAAGGTTTATGAGTAATTGGTTTGGACATTAGGGTTTGGAAAGGTGAAAATGTGAATTGGCTTAGGAAATTGTTAGGGCACATTTTAATGGTCAATTAGTGACCATTTTAGATAGGTTGACCCTAATTAGAACTGAAAAATTGGATGGTAAAGTGAAGGTGAAATCTGCCCTATGACAGCAGCATAGGGACTGAAAATTCAGTCCCTTTGCACTGCCATAACTTGGGCTGTGCTAGTCCAATTGGTGTTTGGCCAATTGGACATGAAACTAGGCTTATAATGGCACATTTTAGCTGAAGAAACCATGCCCAAAAGACCAAAGCAAGAGGACCAAAACTTGGCCCCAATCCGGAACCCTGAAACTGCCTCTGCAGAATTGACCAAATGAACAGTAACTGTTCATTTGGCCATAACTCACTGTAGATTTGGTCAATTGACTTGAAATTTTTACAGCAACAAGTTAAGACATAGAAAAACAACTTTCATGTAGGAACCTACCCCAAATTATGGCCAGAACCCATCCAAACAAGTGGTTCCAGTCACTGTTCATGCACTGTAGATATGGTAAATTTCTGCAGAATGCACCTCCGGACAGCTTGGGTTTTTGGACCATATCTGGAGCTACAAAACTCCAAATGGAGTGATTCAAAAAAGGAAATTCAACTAGACAAAATAAGGAACAACTTTTATGTTTTACATTTCTTCAAATTCCAACAGTAACAGTGTCCAATGGAACAGTGAAGTTGACTCACCAAAACTGAAAATTCTGCTTGTGTTGGTTTAAACTTAGAAATGGTATTAACACTTAATGCCAACAAGTTTTGAATGCCAAATGTGGTATATTGGGAGTGCCAAAGTCAATGTACATATTTTCTATCCAAAAGTCAACATTTTTGTTGATCAATAAGGTGAATAGTGACACCAAAACCAAAAATTGGCAATTTTGCCAAAATGACCTAAGCTTCGA
Organism: Hevea brasiliensis; assembly: GCF_030052815.1. NCBI lineage: Eukaryota > Viridiplantae > Streptophyta > Magnoliopsida > Malpighiales > Euphorbiaceae > Hevea > Hevea brasiliensis. The sequence goes on from NC_079503.1 coordinate 34,774,416, forward strand.
GAAAGTGACCAAAACTAACAAGTTTTAAATGCAAAATGGGGTACATTGGGAGTGTTAAAACCAATGCACCTATGTTCTATGCAAAAGTCAACTTTTTGTTGACTATTGAAGTGAATAGTGACATAAAAACTTGAAATTCAAAAAAAATTGAAGAATTCAAAAGTATCAAATGCCCTAGTAGGCCTAATGTGATTGGTTTGGATAGGTTGGCATGCCAATAGGGTTCTGATAGCAGTACTGCGTATGATATATGGCTTCATTGCCATTCTGTGATGTGATAGCCTATGGCTATACTGATTATGATGTTTTACTTGGCTTTATGCCTTATTGCTTATATGGCTTATTAGCCATTCTGTTTGCACACCGGGAGACACTTTGTGACCGATGGTGTGACGGCCCGAGGTACCTGGTACCCAGTGCTAGTTTACCCGTTTATCCAGTCCGGTCAATTTGTATAGGTTACTTGGGCATGAAAAAGTATAACTGTAATTGAACTGATTGTTAAAGAAAATACGAAAACTAAATATCAGGAATGATTACGATAGAATACAAAGAAACTTAAAAGTCATGAAGAAGTTAATATCATAAAACAAGATTAGCCCTCGACTAAACAATAAGTTAATAATTATTCAGTTCTTATGAACACAATGGCTAAGAAATTATGATTTTTATTTGCATATTATTTCTTTCTATTTTATTATTTGCACCACTAAGCTTTATGCTTAGCGCGTCGCTTTGCAACGCGTGAGTGCGGAGATACAGATCGTGAGCCCGGTGAGCCAGATCGGGTGAGTCCATCCTGCGATCTGCCACGATGTCCGTGTCACCTCAACTTCTGCAGTGCATTGGTAGGACATTAGGTGTCATTTTGACATTTTGTAACTTAACTTTTTTTTTCTCCTATGTAATTAAACTTGTGTAATGTATATTGATGTTTATGTAAATTATGAAAATTGTACTTGTGAATGGAAAAGTAAATGTTTACTTGTGATTTATATGTGATCATCACATGTGATGGATGATTGAGAACTGGAATTGAAATGTTGAGATTTTGATACTAAGATTTTGTTGATAAATTGAAGTTGGGATTGCTTGGAAAAAATATTGGAAGTGTTTTTAACAGGTTTCGAAGAACGGTTTTCTCCATTTTTAGCCGGTACTCCGCCGGATTTTCTTTAAAAATTTTCGGAACCTTAAATGAATGATACTTTTGATAAATGGCTTAAATAAATTGTATTTCATAAATTATATGCAAAAGCATGATATAAATTAACTGAGGAATATTAGAGTGTGCCGATACACCGTGTGGCATTACTTACTCGGGTATACTGTACACGGGTAAGGGGTGTCACATTTAGTGGTATCAGAGCACGGTTTAGGCGTTCGGCCTAGATTGAGTCCATACCATGCATTGCATTTGTAAGAGTCGAGGTGACACTAACGCAGATCTGTTTATCTTTCTTATTTTGAATAGGATATGGACCCTTCATCTCAGAGAGCCGTTGAGGAGGAAGTGGAAAGTCATGCTCCACTGCAGCGGTGAGGCCCGGGGCATGAGAGAATCTGCTCACTTGACTCAAGCGAGCACCTTTCAGCCTCCACAAGCCATGTTCCAACAAATGGCCGACTTTTTTAGACAAATGGCCGGAGTAATGCCACCACCACCACCACCAGTTCCACAGCAGAAATCACACTTGGAGAGGCTAAGAAAATTTGGAGCTGTGGACTTCTATGGTAAGAGAGAAGATGACTCATTGCGTAGAAAATTGGTTGAACAGAACGGGCAGAGTCTTGAAACAACTCCACTGCACCCCTGAGCAAAATCTAGAAGCTGCCATCTCTTTGCTACAAGATGATGCTTATGAGTGGTGGGACACAGTGTCCAGTGAAGTGCAGCCAGAAGTTATGACATGGGACTTCTTTCTCTCCGAATTCAAGAAGAAATATGTGGGTACTGTATACCTAGAAGAGAGAAGAAGGGAATTCATCAACCTGAGGCAGAGACAGTTGTCAGTAGCCGAGTATGAGAAGGAATTTGTTCGATTAAGTCGCTATGGAAGGGAGATAGTCCCTAATGAAGCTGAAAGATGTAAGAGATTTGAAGAGGGACTAAATGACAACATCAAGATCCAGCTCACTGCCTTGGGAATCACTGACTTCACTAAGTTAGTGGAAGCTGCATTAAAAGTGGAGAAAGTGAGAGTAAATGAACAAAATAGGAAAGATAGGCAGCGTAAGAGGGAATTTGGACCAGGACAGTCAAGTATACCAACTGATAGTAAGAAGTTTAAGGGTCCCAGTTCGCAAGATCAGATACAGGGCCACAGAGGCCAGATGGGAATATCTATAGCTAGTTCTCCGAACACAATAACAAGGGGATCAACCCCAGAGCCTGAATGTATGCATTGCGGTAGGAGACACAGAGGGGAGTGCCGACTGTTAACTGGAGAGTGTTTTAAGTGTGGGGCTACGGATCATTTCATAAGAGATTGCCCTCAGAGGAGTGGTTCAATAGCTCCGGTACAAATTGATAGACCTGTAGTTCAAAGGGGTAAAAGATCGGAGTAGAGCGGCGGTGACATTTCACAGAAGATTATTTCAGAGACCGTTGAAAAGCCCGAAGTTAGGGTGGCACCACAAGTATATGCAATGGAAGCTCAGGAAGAGCCAAACCCAGACACTGATGAGGCAATACAAGGAAGTGAAGAAACAAGGAGGTAGTAACTCGCCGATTACTTAAGTCAGGTAAATTTCGAGGACGAAATTTAAATTAGAGGGGAAGAGTTGTAACACCCTCCCCGTAGCAACTCCGTACATTCTACTGTTCCGGTGACCGGTGTCCGTCCGGACAGCTAGAACGTCCGGAAAAATATTTAAACTAAAGTCAAGAACCATAATTAACTCAAATATTAATAAGAAAAATTTAGTAAAAATTTTAGAAATAAAATACAACCAAGTAAAGCAGTAGGTGCCCAGCGATGGGTAGCAGGAGGAAGTTGCGATTCTATAACGAGGAGCCCTAGACCCGGGGGAAAAATTTTGAAATAATTTTTGGGACTCCAGAGAAGGGTAATTGAGGTTCCCATGGCATTAGAATGCCAAGAAAATACCTAGAAAAATTTTTCAATCGGTACAGACAATTTTGACCCGTTAAGCCAAACGGAGGGCATTTTGGTCATTTCGCCTTCCGAGGTGATTTTTGGCCGACTTGTCCAGTTGAGTAAATAATTAATATGACATAAAATATGAAGAAACATTACCAAAAATTAAAGTGAAAATGAGTAGAGAAGAAGAGAAAAGAAAAATGAGAATAAATGTCAATTTTGACATCATATGATGTCATCTAAGAGTTACCCACCAATCACATTTAGTCAACACTTAAATTAACTAATAAAATATGTATAAAAACACAACAAAAGCTCCTAAAATTCCAGCAGCCATCACTTTTACAAAGTTCACCCGTAACTCTCAATTCCCATAGCCAAACCTCCATTGATTTTCAACCAAAGCTTCCTTTCTCCTTTGTTTCCACCACTAAACCCTAACCCCTTTCATTAAACTTTGACTATATCACTTGGGGAAGCTCTTGGCAACCAAGAAGAAGAAGGAAATTGAAGTTTTGAGTGGGGAAAAATTCTGCTCATTCAAGTTAGTGCTACAATTTCATTTTCCTTCTTTTAAATCTTAGTTAGAACATCATTTTGAGCTAAGAAATTTTATGAAATTGAAGTAAAATATATGTGTTATGGTACCTTAAATTTCCAGCAGCCCTATGAAAGTATGAGGTTGATTGTTTAATAAACTTAGAGCGGTTGGAAATCATGGTTAAGGTATTAATATGCATGGAGATTGAACTAAGCATGTTAATCAAGGTTTATGAGTAATTGGTTTGGACATTAGGGTTTGGAAAGGTGAAAATGTGAATTGGCTTAGGAAATTGTTAGGGCACATTTTAATGGTCAATTAGTGACCATTTTAGATAGGTTGACCCTAATTAGAACTGAAAAATTGGATGGTAAAGTGAAGGTGAAATCTGCCCTATGACAGCATAGGGACTGAAAATTCAGTCCCTTTGCACTGCCATAACTTGGGCTGTGCTAGTCCAATTGGTGTTTGGCCAATTGGACATGAAACTAGGCTTATAATGGCACATTTTAGCTGAAGAAACCATGCCCAAAAGACCAAAGCAAGAGGACCAAAACTTGGCCCCAATCCGGAACCCTGAAACTGCCTCTGCAGAATTGACCAAATGAACAGTAACTGTTCATTTGGCCATAACTCACTGTAGATTTGGTCAATTGACCTGAAATTTTTACAGCAACAAGTTAAGACATAGAAAAACAACTTTCATGTAGGAACCTACCCCAAATTATGGCCAGAACCCATCCAAACAAGTGGTTCCAGTCACTGTTCATGCACTGTAGATATGGTAAATTTCTGCAGAATACACCTCCGGACAGCTTGGGGTTTTGGACCATATCTGGAGCTACAAAACTCCAAATGGAGTGATTCAAAAAAGGAAATTCAACTAGACAAAATAAGGAACAACTTTTATGTTTTACATTTCTTCAAATTCCAACAGTAACAGTGTCCAATGGAACAGTGAAGTTGACTCACCAAAACTGAAAATTCTGCTTGTGTTGGTTTAAACTTAGAAATGGTATTAACACTTAATGCCAACAAGTTTTGAATGCCAAATGTGGTATATTGGGAGTGCCAAAGTCAATGTACATATTTTCTATCCAAAAGTCAACATTTTTGTTGACCAATAAGGTGAATAGTGACACCAAAACCAAAAATTGGCAATTTTGCCAAAATGACCTAAGCTTCGAGAAAGTGACCAAAACTAACAAGTTTTAAATGCAAAATGGGATACATTGGGAGTGTTAAAACCAATGCACCTATGTTCTATGCAAAAGTCAACTTTTTGTTGACTATTGAAGTGAATAGTGACATAAAAACTTGAAATTCAAAAAAAATTGAAGAATTCAAAAGTATCAAATGCCCTAGTAGGCCTAATGTGATTGGTTTGGATAGGTTGGCATGCCAATAGGGTTACGATAGCGATCGCGTATGATATATGGCTTCATTGCCATTCTGTGATGTGATAGCCTATGGCTATACTGATTATGATGTTTTACTTGGCTTTATGCCTTATTGCTTATATGGCTTATTAGCCATTCTGTTTGCACACCGGGAGACACTTTGTGACCGATGGTGTGAAGGCCCGAGTACACAGTACCCGGTGCTAGTTTACCCGTTTATCCAAATTCGGTCAATTTGTATAGGTTACTTGGGCATGAAAAAGTATAACTGTAATTGAACTGATTGTTAAAGAAAATACGAAAACTAAATATCAGGAATGATTACGATAGAATACAAAGAAACTTAAAAGTCATGAAGAAGTTAATATCATAAAACAAGATTAGCCCTCGACTAAACAATAAGTTAATAATTATTCAGTTCTTATGAACACAATGGCTAAGAAATTATGATTTTTATTTGCATATTATTTCTTTCTATTTTATTATTTGCACCACTAAGCTTTATGCTTAGCGCGTCGCTTTTGCAACGCGTAGGTACTGGAGATACAGATCGTGAGCCCAGTAGACCGCAGACTGGGTGAGTCCATCCTGCAGTCCTGCACAGTGTCCGTGTCACCTCAACTTCTGCAGTGCATTGGTAGGACATTAGGTGTCATTTTGAAATTTTGTAACTTAACTTTTTTTTTCTCCTATGTAATTAAACTTGTGTAATGTATATTGATGTTTATGTAAATTATGAAAATTGTACTTGTGAATGGAAAAGTAAATGTTTACTTGTGATTTATATGTGATCATCACATGTGATGGATGATTGAGAACTGGAATTGAAATGTTGTTGAGATTTTGATACTGAGATTTTGTTGATAAATTGAAGTTGGGATTGCTTGGAAAAAATATTGGAAGTGTTTTTAACAGGTTTCGAAGAACGGTTTTCTCCATTTTTAGCCGGTACTCCGCCGGATTTTCTTTAAAAATTTTCGGAACCTTAAATGAATGATACTTTTGATAAATGGCTTAAATAAATTGTATTTCATAAATTATATGCAAAAGCATGATATAAATTAACTGAGGAATATTAGAGTGTGCCGATACACCGTGTGGCATTACTTACTCGGGTATACTGTACACGGGTAAGGGGTGTCACACCTAAAGCCCAAAAATTTCAAGAACCAAGTCAAATAGCTTGCACAACTTCGGGTGGTAAAACTGCCACAAGTAAAAGTGATCTAAAATTGACCAAATTATGCACTAAATGTGCAATATGTACAGCTTTAGCAAATTGACCATATCTTGGTCTATACAACTCAAAATGACCTGAAATTTTGCCTCGAGTGCAATAAGACATAGAGCTACAATTCTTATGAAGGCACTAAAGCCCAAAAATGGCCAGAACCAAGTCAAATAGTATGCACAAGTTCGGGTACCAAAACTGCCACAAGTAAAAGTGATCTAAAATTGACCAAATTATGAACTAAAGGTGCAATCTGTCTAGCTTGAGTAAATTGACCATATCCTGGCCTATAAAAACTCAGAACGACCTAAAATTTTGCCCCGAGTGCAATAAGACATAGAGTTATAATTCTTATAAAGGCACTAAAGCCCATAAGTGGCCAGAACCAAGTCAAATTGCATGCACAAGTTCGGGTACCAAAACTGCCAGAACTAAAAGTGACCTAAAATTGACCAAATTGTGCACTAAAGGTGCAATCTGTCCAGCTTGAGTAAATTTACCATATCCTGGTCTATAAAACTCAGAATGACCTAAAATTTTGCCCCGAGTGTAATAAGACATAGAGCTATAATTCTTATAAAGGCACTAAAGCTCAAAAATGGCCAAAACCAAGTCAAATAACTTGCACAAGTTCGGGTACCAAACCTGCCAGAACTAAAAGTGATCTAAAATTGACCAGATTATGCACTGAAGTTGCAATCTGTCTAGCTTTAGTAAATTGACCATATCCTGGTCTATTAAACTCAGAATGACCTAAAATTTTGCCCTGAGTGCAGTAAGACATAGAGTTACAATTCTTATGAAGACACTAAACCCATAAATGGCCAGAACCAAGTCAAATAGCTTGCACAAGTTTGGGTACCAAAACTGCCAGAACTAAAAGTGACCTAAAATTGACCAAATTTGCACTAAAGGTGCAATATGTCCAGGTTTACTAAATTGACCATATCTTGGTCTATACAACACAGAATGACCTGAAATTTTGCCCCGAGTGCAATAAGACATAGAGCTACAATTCTTATGAAGAAACCAAAGCCAAAAAATGGCAAGAACCAAGTCTAATAGCTTGCCCAAGTTCTGGTGTCAAAACTGCCAGAACTAAAAGTGACCTAAAATTGACCAAATGTTACACTGAAGGTGCAATCTATCCAGCTTTAGTAAATTGACCATATCGTGGTCTATACAAATCAGAAATACCTGAAATTTTGCCCCGAATGCAATAAGACATGGAGCTACAATTCTTATGAAGACACCAAAGCCTTGAAATTGCCAGAACCAACACAAATAGCTCGCACAAGTTCGGGCACCAAAACTGCCACAAGTAAAAGTGATCTAAAATTGACCAAATTAAGCGCTAAAAGTGCAATCTGTCTAGCTTGAGTAAATTGACCACATCCTGGTCTATAAAACTCAGAATGACCTAAAATTTTACCCCGAGCGCAATAAGACATAGAGCTACAATTCTTATGAAGGCACTAAATCCCATAAATGGCCAGAACCAAGTCAAATAGCTTGCACGAATTCGGGTACCAAAATTGCCAGAACTAAAAGTGACCTAAAATTGACCAAATTTGCACTAAATGTGCAATATGACCAGCTTTAGTAAATTGACCATTTCTTGGTCTATACAACTCAGAATGACCTGAAATTTTGCCCCGAGTGCAATTAGACATAGAGCTACAATTCTTATGAAGACACTAAAGCCCAAAAATGGCCAGAACCAAGTCAAATAGCTTGGACAAGTTCGGGTACCAAAACTGCCAGAACTAAATGTGATCTATAATTGACCAAATTATGCACTAAAGGTGCAATCTGTCTAGCTTGAGTAAATTGACCATATCCTGGTCTATAAACTCAGAATGACCTAAAATTTTGCCCCGAGTGCAATAAGACATAGAGCGACAATTATTATGAAGGCACTAAAGCCCATAAATGGCCAGAACCTAGTCAAATAGCTTTCACAAGTTCGGGTACCAAAACTGCCAGAACTAAAAGTGACCTAAAATTGACCAAATTTGCACTAAATGTGCAATATGTCCAGCTTTAGTAAATTGACTATATCTTGGTCTATACAACTCAGAATGACTTCAAAGTTTGCCCCGAGTGCAATTAGACATAGAGCTACAATTCTTATGAAGACACCAAAGCCCAGAAATGGCCAGAACCAACTCAAATAGCTTGCACAAGTTCGGGTACCAAAACTGCCAGAACTAAAAGTGATCTAAAGTTGACCAAATTATGCACTAAAGGTGCAATTTGTCTAGCTTGAGTAAATTGCCCATATCCTGGTCTATAAAACTCAGAATGACCTAAAATTTTGCCCCGAGTGCAATAAGACATAGTGCTATAATTCTTATGAAGGCACTAAAGCCCATAAATGGCCAGAACCAAGTCGAATAGCTTGCACAAGTTCGGGTACCAAAACTGCCAGAACTAAAATTGATCTAAAATTGACCAAATTTGCACTAAATGTGTTATATGTCCAGCTTTAGCAAATTGACCATATCTTGGTCTATACAACTCAGAATGACCTGAAATTTTGCCCCGAGTGCAATAAGACATAGAGCTACAATTCTTATGAAGGCTTTAAAGCCCAAAAATGGCCAGAACCAAGTCAAATAGCTTGCACAAGTTCGGGTACAAAAACTGCCAGAACTAAAAGTGATCTAAAATTGACCAAATTATGCGCTAAAGGTGCAATTTGTTTAGCTTGAGTAAATTGCCCATATCCTGGTCTATAAAACTCAGAATGACCTAAAATTTTGCCCCGAGTGCAATAAGACATAGAGCTACAATTCTTATGAAGGAACTAAAGCCCATAAATGGCCAGAACAAATTCAAATAGCTTGCACAAGTTCGGGTACCAAAACTGCCAAAACTAAAAGTGACCTAAAATTGACCAAATTTGCACTAAATGTGCAATATGTCCAGCTTTAGTAAATTGACCATATCTTGGTTTATACAACTCAGAATGACCTGAAAATTTTCCCTGAGTGCAATAAGACATAGAGCTACAATTGTTATGAAGACACCAAAGCCAAAAAAATGGATAGAACCTAGTTAAATAGCTTGCACAAGTACGGGTGCCAAAACTGCTAGAACTAAAAGTGACCAAAAATTGATCAAATTTTGCACTAACGGTGCAATCTGTCCAGCTTTAGTAAATTGGCCATATCTTGGTCTATACAACTCAGAAATACCTGAAATTTTGCCCCGAGTGCAATTAGACATAGAGCTACAATTCTTATGAAGACACCAAAGCCCAGAAATGCCCAGAACCAAGTCAAATAGCTTGCACAAGTTCGGGTACCAAAACGGCCAGAACTAAGAGTGACCTAAAATTGACCAAATTTGCACTAAATGTGCAACATGTCCAGCTTTAGTAAATTGACCATATCTTGGTCTATAGAACTCAGAATGACCTAAAATTTTGCCCCGAGTGCAATAAGACATAGAGCTACAATTCTTTTGAAGACACTAAAGCCCAAAAATGGCCAGAACCAAGTCAAATAGCTTGCACGAATTCGGGTACCAAAATTGCCAGAACTAAAAGTGACCTAAAATTGACCAAATTTGCACTAAATGTGCAATATGACCAGTTTTAGTAAATTGACCATTTCTTGGTCTATACAACTCAGAATGACCTGAAATTTTGCCCCGAGTGCAATTAGACATAGAGCTACAATTCTTATGAAGACACTAAAGCCCAAAAATGGCCAGAACCAAGTCAAATAGCTTGGACAAGTTCGGGTACCAAAACTGCCAGAACTAAATGTGATCTATAATTGACCAAATTATGCACTAAAGGTGCAATCTGTCTAGCTTGAGTAAATTGACCATATCCTGGTCTATAAACTCAGAATGACCTAAAATTTTACCCCGAGTGCAATAAGACATAGAGCTACAATTATTATGAAGGCACTAAAGCCCATAAATGGCCAGAACCTAGTCAAATAGCTTTCACAAGTTCGGGTACCAAAACTGCTAGAACTAAAAGTGACCTAAAATTGACCAAATTTGCACTAAATGTGCAATATGTCCAGCTTTAGTAAATTGACTATATCTTGGTCTATACAACTCAGAATGACTTCAAAGTTTGCCCCGAGTGCAATTAGACATAGAGCTACAATTCTTATGAAGACACCAAAGCCCAGAAATGACCAGAACCAAGTCAAGTAGCTTGCACAAGTTCGGGTACCAAAACTGCCAGAACTAAAAGTGATCTAAAGTTGACCAAATTATGCACTAAAGGTGCAATTTGTCTAGCTTGAGTAAATTGCCCATATCCTGGTCTATAAAACTCAGAATGACCTAAAATTTTGCCCCGAGTGCAATAAGACATAGTGCTACAATTCTTATGAAGGCACTAAAGCCCATAAATGGCCAGAACCAAGTCGAATAGCTTGCACAAGTTCGGGTACCAAAACTGCCAGAACTAAAACTGATCTAAAATTGACCAAATTTGCACTAAATGTGTTATATGTGCAGCTTTAGCAAATTGACCATATCTTGGTCTATACAACTCAGAATGACCTGAAATTTTGCCCCGAGTGCAATAAGACATAGAGCTACAATTCTTATGAAGGCACTAAAGCCCAAAAATGGCCAGAACCAAGTCAAATAGCTTGCACAAGTTCGGGTACCAAAACTGCCAGAACTAAAAGTGACCTAAAATTGACCAAATTTGCACTAAATGTGCAATCTGTCCAGCTTTAGTAAATTGACCATATCTAGGTCTATACAACTCAGAATGACCTGAAAATTTTCCCTGAGTGCAATAAGACATAGAGCTACAATTGTTATGAAGACACCAAAGCCAAAAAAATGGACAGAACCTAGTTAAATAGCTTGCACAAGTACGGGTGCCAAAACTGCTAGAACTAAAAGAGACCAAAAATTGATCAAATTTTGCACTAAAGTTGCAATCTGTCCAGCTTTAGTAAATTGACCATATCTTGGTCTATACAACTCAGAAATACCTAAAATTTTGCCCCGAGTGCAATTAGACATAGAGCTACAATTCTTATGAAGACACCAAAGCCCAGAAATGGCCAGAACCAAGTCAAATAGCTTGCACAAGTTCGGGTACCAAAACTGCCAGAACTAAAAGTGACCTAAAATTGACCAAATTTGCACTAAATGTGCAACATGTCCAGCTTTAGTAAATTGACCATATCTTGGTCTATAGAACTCAGAATGACCTGAAATTTTGCCCCGAGTGCAATAAGACATAGAGCTACAATTCTTTTGAAGACACTAAAGCCCAAAAATGGCCAGAACCAAGTCAAATAGCTTGCACAAGTTCGGGTACAAAAACTGCCAGAACTAAAAGTGATCTAAAATTGATCAAATTATGCACTAAAGGTGCAATCTATCTAGCTTGAGTAAATTGACCATATCCTGGTCTATACAACTCAGAATGACCTGGAATTTTGGCCCGAGTGCAATAAGACATAGAGCTACAATTCTTATGAAGGCACTAAAGCCCAAAAATGGCCAGAACCAAGTCAAATAGCTTGCACAACTTCGGGTAGTAAAACTGCCACAAGTAAAGGTGATCTAAAATTGACCAAATTATGCACTAAATGTGCAATATGTACAGCTTTAGCAAATTGACCATAACTTGGTCTATACAACTCTGAATGACTTGAAATTTTGCCCCGAGTGCAATAAGACATAGAGCTACAATTCTTATGAAGGCACTAAAGCCCAAAAATGGCCAGAACCAAGTCAAATAGCTTGCACAAGTTCGGGTACCAAAATTGCCAGAACTAAAAGTGATCTAAAATTGACCAAATTTGCACTAAATGTGCAATATGTCTAGCTTTAGTAAATTGACCATATCTTGGTCTATACAACTCAGAATGACCTAAAATTTTAGCTCGAGTGCAATAAGACATAGAGCTACAATTCTTATGAAGGCCCTAAAGCCCAAAATTTTCCAGAACCAAGTCAAATAGCTTGCACAACTTCGGGTGGTAAAACTGCCACAAGTAAAAGTGATCTAAAATTGATCAAATTATGCACTAAATGTGCAATATGTACAGCTTTAGCAAATTGACCATATCTTGGTCTATATAACTCAGAATGACCTGAAATTTTGCCTCGAGTGCAATAAGACATAGAGCTACAATTCTTATGAAGGCACTAAAGCCCAAAAATGGCCAGAACCAAGTCAAATAGCATGCACAAGTTCGGGTACCAAAACTGCCACAAGTAAAAGTGATCTAAAATTGACCAAATTATGCACTAAAGGTGCAGTCTGTCTAGCTTGAGTAAATTGACCATATCCTGGCCTATAAAAACTCAGAACGACCTAAAATTTTGCCCCGAGTGCAATAAGACATAGAGTTATAATTCTTATAAAGGCACTAAAGCCCATAAATGGCCAGAACCAAGTCAAATTGCATGCACAAGTTCGGGTACCAAAACTGCCAGAACTAAAAGTGACCTAAAATTGACCAAATTGTGCACTAAAGGTGCAATCTGTCCAGCTTGAGTAAATTTACCATATCCTGGTCTATAAAACTCAGAATGACCTAAAATTTTGCCCCGAGTGCAATAAGACATAGAGCTATAATTCTTATGAAGGCACTAAAGCTCAAAAATGGCCAAAACCAAGTCAAATAACTTGCACAAGTTCGGGTACCAAACCTGCCAGAACTAAAAGTGATCTAAAATTGACCAGATTATGCACTGAAGTTGCAATCTGTCTAGCTTTAGTAAATTGACCATATCCTGGTCTATAAAACTCAGAATGACCTAAAATTTTGCCCTGAGTGCAGTAAGACATAGAGTTACAATTCTTATGAAGACACTAAACCCATAAATGGCCAGAACCAAGTCAAATAGCTTGCACAAGTTTGGGTACCAAAACTGCCAGAACTAAAAGTGACCTAAAATTGACCAAATTTGCACTAAAGGTGCAATATGTCCAGGTTTACTAAATTGACCATATCTTGGTCTATACAACACAGAATGACTTGAAATTTTGCCCCTAGTGCAATAAGACATAGAGCTACAATTCTTATGAAGAAACCAAAGCCAAAAAATGGCAAGAACCAAGTCTAATAGCTTGCCCAAGTTCTGGTGTTAAAACTGCCAGCACTAAAAGTGACCTAAAATTGACCAAATGTTACACTGAAGGTGCAATCTATCCAGCTTTAGTAAATTAACCATATCGTGGTCTATACAACTCAGAAATACCTGAAATTTTGCCCCGAATGCAATAAGACATAGAGCTACAATTCTTATGAAGACACCAAAGCCCAGAAATTGCCAGAACGAACACAAATAGCTCGCACAAGTTCGGGTACCAAAACTGCCACAAGTAAAAGTGATCTAAAATTGACCAAATTAAGCACTAAAAGTGCAATCTGTCTAGCTTGAGTAAATTGACCACATCCTGGTCTATAAAACTCAGAATGACCTAAAATTTTACCGCGAGAGCAATAAGACATAGAGCTACAATTCTTATGAAGGCACTAAATCCCATAAATGGCCAGAACCAAGTCAAATAGCTTGCACAAGTTCGGGTGCCAAAATTGCCAGAACTAAAAGTGACCTAAAATTGACCAAATTTGCACTAAATGTGTAATATGTCCAGCTTTAGTAAATTGACCATTTCTTGGTCTATACAACTCAGAATGACCTGAAATTTTGCCCCGAGTGCAATTAGACATAGAGCTACAATTCTTATGAAGACACCAAAGCCCAGAAATGGCCAGAACCAAGTCAAATAGCTTGGACAAGTTCGGGTACCAAAACTGCCAGAACTAAAAGTGATCTATAATTGACCAAATTATGCACTAAAGGTGCAATCTGTCTAGCTTGAGTAAATTGACCATATCCTGGTCTATAAACTCAGAATGACCTAAAATTTTGCCCAGAGTGCAATAAGACATAGAGCTACAATTATTATGAAGGCACTAAAGCCCATAAATGGCCAAAACCTAGTCAAATAGCTTTCACAAGTTCGGGTACCAAAACTGCCAGAACTAAAAGTGACCTAAAATTGACCAAATTTGCACTAAATGTGCAATATGTCCAGCTTTAGTAAATTGACTATATCTTGGTCTATACAACTCAGAATGACTTCAAAGTTTGCCCCGAGTGCAATTAGACATAGAGCTACAATTCTTATGAAGACACCAAAGCCCAGAAATGGCCAGAACCAAGTCAAATAGCTTGCACAAGTTCGGGTACCAAAACTGCCAGAACTAAAAGTGATCTAAAATTGACCAAATTATGCACTAAAGGTGCAATTTGTCTAGCTTGAGTAAATTGCCCATATCCTGGTCTATAAAACTCAGAATGACCTAAAATTTTGCCCCGAGTGCAATAAGACATAGAGCTACAATTCTTATGAAGGCACTAAAGCCCATAAATGGCCAGAACCAAGTCGAATAGCTTGCACAAGTTCGGGTACCAAAACTTCCATAACTAAAACTGATCTAAAATTGACCAAATTTGCACTAAATGTGCAATATGTCCAGCTTTAGCAAATTGACCATATCTTGGTCTATACAACTCAGAATGACCTGAAATTTTGCCCCGAGTGCAATAAGACATAGAGCTACAATTCTTATGAAGGCACTAAAGCCCAAAAATGGCCAGAACCAAGTCAAATAGCTTGCACAAGTTCGGGTACAAAAACTGCCAGAACTAAAAGTGATCTAAAATTGACCAAATTATGCACTAAAGGTGCAATTTGTCTAGCTTGAGTAAATTGCCCACATCCTGGTCTATAAAACTCAGAATGACCTAAAATTTTGCCTCGAGTGCAATAAGACATAGAGTTATAATTCTTATAAAGGCACTAAAGCCCATAAATGGCCAGAACCAAGTCAAATTGCATGCACAAGTTCGGGTACCAAAACTGCCAGAACTAAAAGTGACCTAAAATTGACCAAATTGTGCACTAAAGTTGCAATCTGTCCAGCTTGAGTAAATTTACCATATCCTGGTCTATAAAACTCAGAATGACCTAAAATTTTGCCCCGAGTGCAATAAGACATAGAGCTATAATTCTTATGAAGGCACTAAAGCTCAAAAATGGCCAAAACCAAGTCAAATAACTTGCACAAGTTCGGGTACCAAACCTGCCAGAACTAAAAGTGATCTAAAATTGACCAGATTATGCACTGAAGTTGCAATCTGTCTAGCTTTAGTAAATTGACTATATCCTGGTCTATAAAACTCAGAATGACCTAAAATTTTGCCCTGAGTGCAGTAAGACATAGAGTTACAATTCTTATGAAGACACTAAACCCATAAATGGCCAGAACCAAGTCAAATAGCTTGCACAAGTTTGGGTACCAAAACTGCCAGAACTAAAAGTGACCTAAAATTGACCAAATTTGCACTAAAGGTGCAATATGTCCAGGTTTACTAAATTGACCATATCTTGGTCTATACAACACAGAATGACTTGAAATTTTGCCCCGAGTGCAATAAGACATAGAGCTACAATTCTTATGAAGAAACCAAAGCCAAAAAATGGCAAGAACCAAGTCTAATAGCTTGCCCAAGTTCTGGTGTTAAAACTGCCAGAACTAAAAGTGACCTAAAATTGACCAAATGTTACACTGAAGGTGCAATCTATCCAGCTTTAGTAAATTAACCATATCGTGGTCTATACAACTCAGAAATACCTGAAATTTTGCCCCGAATGCAATAAGACATAGAGCTACAATTCTTATGAAGACACCAAAGCCCAGAAATTGCCAGAACCAACACAAATAGCTCGCACAAGTTCGGGTACCAAAACTGCCACAAGTAAAAGTGATCTAAAATTGACCAAATTAAGCACTAAAAGTGTAATCTGTCTAGCTTGAGTAAATTGACCACATCCTGGTCTCTAAAACTCAGAATGACCTAAAATTTTACCGCGAGAGCAATAAGACATAGAGCTACAATTCTTATGAAGGCACTAAATCCCATAAATGGCCAGAACCAAGTCAAATAGCTTGCACAAGTTCGGGTGCCAAAATTGCCAGAACTAAAAGTGACCTAAAATTGACCAAATTTGCACTAAATGTGTAATATGTCCAGCTTTAGTAAATTGACCATTTCTTGGTCTATACAACTCAGAATGACCTGAAATTTTGCCCCGAGTGCAATTAGACATAGAGCTACAATTCTTATGAAGACACCAAAGCCCAGAAATGGCCAGAACCAAGTCAAATAGCTTGGACAAGTTCGGGTACCAAAACTGCCAGAACTAAAAGTGATCTATAATTGACCAAATTATGCACTAAAGGTGCAATCTGTCTAGCTTGAGTAAATTGACCATATCCTGGTCTATAAACTCAGAATGACCTAAAATTTTGCCCAGAGTGCAATAAGACATAGAGCTACAATTATTATGAAGGCACTAAAGCCCATAAATGGCCAAAACCTAGTCAAATAGCTTTCACAAGTACGGGTACCAAAACTGCCAGAACTAAAAGTGACCTAAAATTGACCAAATTTGCACTAAATGTGCAATATGTCCAGCTTTAGTAAATTGACTATATCTTGGTCTATACAACTCAGAATGACTTCAAAGTTTGCCCCGAGTGCAATTAGACATAGAGCTACAATTCTTATGAAGACACCAAAGCCCAGAAATGGCCAGAACCAAGTCAAATAGCTTGCACAAGTTCGGGTACAAAAACTGCCAGAACTAAAAGTGATCTAAAATTGACCAAATTATGCACTAAAGGTGCAATTTGTCTAGCTTGAGTAAATTGCCCACATCCTGGTCTATAAAACTCAGAATGACCTAAAATTTTGCCCCGAGTGCAATAAGACATAGAGTTATAATTCTTATAAAGGCACTAAAGCCCATAAATGGCCAGAACCAAGTCAAATTGCATGCACAAGTTCGGGTACCAAAACTGCCAGAACTAAAAGTGACCTAAAATTGACCAAATTGTGCACTAAAGGTGCAATCTGTCCAGCTTGAGTAAATTTACCATATCCTGGTCTATAAAACTCAGAATGACCTAAAATTTTGCCCCGAGTGCAATAAGACATAGAGCTATAATTCTTATGAAGGCACTAAAGCTCAAAAATGGCCAAAACCAAGTCAAATAACTTGCACAAGTTCGGGTACCAAACCTGCCAGAACTAAAAGTGATCTAAAATTGACCAGATTATGCACTGAAGTTGCAATCTGTCTAGCTTTAGTAAATTGACCATATCCTGGTCTATAAAACTCAGAATGACCTAAAATTTTGCCCTGAGTGCAGTAAGACATAGAGTTACAATTCTTATGAAGACACTAAACCCATAAATGGCCAGAACCAAGTCAAATAGCTTGCACAAGTTTGGGTACCAAAACTGCCAGAACTAAAAGTGACCTAAAATTGACCAAATTTGCACTAAAGGTGCAATATGTCCAGGTTTACTAAATTGACCATATCTTGGTCTATACAACACAGAATGACCTGAAATTTTGCCCCGAGTACAATAAGACATAGAGCTACAATTCTTATGAAGAAACCAAAGCCAAAAAATGGCCAGAACCAAGTCTAATAGCTTGCCCAAGTTCTGGCGTCAAAACTGCCAGAACTAAAAGTGACCTAAAATTGACCAAATGTTACACTGAAGGTGCAATCTATCCAGCTTTAGTAAATTAACCATATCGTGGTCTATACAACTCAGAAATACCTGAAATTTTGCCCCGAATGCAATAAGACATAGAGCTACAATTCTTATGAAGACACCAAAGCCCAGAAATTGCCAGAACCAACACAAATAGCTCGCACAAGTTCGGGTACCAAAACTGCCACAAGTAAAAGTGATCTAAAATTGACCAAATTAAGCACTAAAAGTGCAATCTGTCTAGCTTGAGTAAATTAACCACATCCTGGTCTATAAAACTCAGAATGACCTAAAATTTTACTGCGAGTGCAATAAGACATAGAGCTACAATTCTTATGAAGGCACTAAATCCCATAAATGGCCAGAACCAAGTCAAATAGCTTGCACAAGTTCGGGTGCCAAAACTGCCAGAACTAAAAGTGACCTAAAATTGACCAAATTTGCACTAAATGTGTAATATGTCCAGCTTTAGTAAATTGACCATTTCTTGGTCTATACAACTCAGAATGACCTAAAATTTTGCCCCGAGTGCAATTAGACATAGAGCTACAATTCTTATGAAGACACCAAAGCCCAGAAATGGCCAGAACCAAGTCAAATAGCTTGGGCAAGTTCGGGTACCAAAACTGCCAGAACTAAAAGTGATCTATAATTGACCAAATTATGCACTAAAGGTGCAATCTGTCTAGCTTGAGTAAATTGACCATATCCTGGTCTATAAACTCAGAATGACCTAAAATTTTGCCCCGAGTGCAATAAGACATAGAGCTACAATTATTATGAAGGCACTAAAGCCCATAAATGGCCAAAACCTAGTCAAATAGCTTGCACAAGTTTGGGTACCAAAACTGCCAGAACTAAAACTGATCTAAAATTGACCAAATTTGCACTAAATGTGTTATATGTCCAGCTTTAGCAAATTGACCATATCTTGGTCTATACAACTCAGAATGACCTGAAATTTTGCCCCGAGTGCAATAAGACATAGAGCTACAATTCTTATGAAGGCACTAAAGCCCAAAAATGGCCAGAACCAAGTCAAATAGCTTACACAAGTTCGGGTAGAAAAACTGCCAGAACTAAAAGTGATCTAAAATTGACCAAATTATGCACTAAAGGTGCAATTTGTCTAGCTTGAGTAAATTGCCCATATCCTGGTCTATAAAACTCAGAATGACCTAAAATTTTGCCCCGAGTGCAATAAGACATAGAGCTACAATTCTTATGAAGGAACTAAAGCCCATAAATGGCCAGAACAAATTCGAATAGCTTGCACAAGTTCGGGTACCAAAACTGCCAGAACTAAAAGTGACCTAAAATTGACCAAATTTGCACTAAATGTGCAATATGTCCAGCTTTAGTAAATTGACCATATCTTGGTCTATGCAACTCAGAATGACCTGAAAATTTTCCCTGAGTGCAATAAGACATAGAGCTACAATTGTTATGAAGACACCAAAGCCAAAAAAATGGACAGAACCTAGTTAAATAGCTTGCACAAGTACGGGTGCAAAACTGCTAGAACTAAAAGTGACCAAAAATTGATCAAATTTTGCACTAAAGGTGCAATCTGTCCAGCTTTAGTAAATTGACCATATCTTGGTCTATACAACTCAGAAATACCTGAAATTTTGCCCCGAGTGCAATTAGACATAGAGCTACAATTCTTATGAAGACACCAAAGCCCAGAAATGGCCAGAACCAAGGCAAATAGCTTGCACAAGTTCGGGTACCAAAACTGCCAGAACTAAAAGTGACCTAAAATTGACCAAATTTGCACTAAATGTGCAATATGTCCAGCTTTAGTAAATTGACCATATCTTGGTCTATACAACTCAGAAAGACCTGAAAATTTTCAGTGAGTGCAATAAGACATAGAGCTACAATTCTTATGAAGGAACTAAAGCCCATAAATGGCCAGAACAAATTCAAATAGCTTGCACAAGTACGGGTGCCAAAACTGCTAGAACTAAAAGTGACCAAAAATTGATCAAATTTTGCACTAAAGGTGCAATCTGTCCAGCTTTAGTAAATTGACCATATCTTGGTCTATACAACTCAGAAATACCTGAAATTTTGCCCCGAGTGCAATTAGACATAGAGCTACAATTCTTATGAAGACACCAAAGCCCAGAAATGGCCAGAACCAAGTCAAATAGCTTGCACAATTTCGGGTACCAAAACTGCCAGAACTAAAAGTGACCTAAAATTGACCAAATTTGCACTAAATGTGCAACATGTCCAGCTTTAGTAAATTGACCATATCTTGGTCTATAGAACTCAGAATGACCTGAAATTTTGCCCCGAGTGCAATAAGACATAGAGCTACAATTCTTTTGAAGACACTAAAGCCCAAAAATGGCCAGAACCAAGTCAAATAGCTTGCACAAATTCGGGTACAAAAACTGCCAGAACTAAAAGTGATCTAAAATTGATCAAATTATGCACTAAAGGTGCAATCTATCCAGCTTGAGTAAATTGACCATATCCTGGTCTATACAACTCAGAATGACCTGGAATTTTGGCCCGAGTGCAATAAGACATAGAGCTACAATTCTTATGAAGGCACTAAAGCCCAAAAATGGCCAGAACCAAGTCAAATAGCTTGCACAACTTCGGGTAGTAAAACTGCCACAAGTAAAGGTGATCTAAAATTGACCAAATTATGCACTAAATGTGCAATATGTACAGCTTTAGCAAATTGACCATAACTTGGTCTATACAACTCTGAATGACTTGAAATTTTGCCCCGAGTGCAATAAGACATAGAGCTACAATTCTTATGAAGGCACTAAAGCCCAAAAATGGCCAGAACCAAGTCAAATAGCTTGCACAAGTTCGGGTACCAAAACTGCCAGAACTAAAAGTGATCTAAAATTGACCAAATTTGCACTAAATGTGCAATATGTCTAGCTTTAGCAAATTGACCATATCTTGGTCTATACAACTCAGAATGACCTAAAATTTTAGCTCGAGTGCAATAAGACATAGAGCTACAATTCTTATGAAGGCCCTAAAGCCCAAAATTTTCCAGAACCAAGTCAAATAGCTTGCACAACTTCAGGTGGTAAAACTGCCACAAGTAAAAGTGATCTAAAATTGACCAAATTATGCACTAAATGTGCAATATGTACAGCTTTAGCAAATTGACCATATCTTGGTCTATAAAACTCAGAATGAACTAAAATTTTGCCCCAAGTGCAATATGACATAGAGCTATAATTCTTATGAAGGCACTAAAGCTCAAAAATGGCCAAAACCAAGTCAAATAACTTGCACAAGTTCGGGTACCAAACCTGCCAGAACTAAAAGTGATCTAAAATTGACCAGATTATGCACTGAAGGTGCAGTTTGTCTAGCTTGAGTAAATTGACCATATCCTGGCCTATAAAAACTCAGAACGACCTAAAATTTTGCCCCGAGTGCAATAAGACATAGAGTTATAATTCTTATAAAGGCACTAAAGCCCATAAATGGCCAGAACCAAGTCAAATTGCATGCACAAGTTCGGGTACCAAAACTGCCAGAACTAAAAGTGACCTAAAATTGACCAAATTGTGCACTAAAGGTGCAATCTGTCCAGCTTGAGTAAATTTACCATATCCTGGTCTATAAAACTCAGTATGACCTAAAATTTTGCCCCGAGTGCAATAAGACATAGAGCTATAATTCTTATGAAGACACTAAACCCATAAATGGCCAGAACCAAGTCAAATAGCTTGCACAAGTTCGGGTACCAAAACTGCCAGAACAAAAAGTGACCTAAAATTGACCAAATGTTACACTGAAGGTGCAATCTATCCAGCTTTAGTAAATTAACCATTTCGTGGTCTATACAACTCAGAAATACCTGAAATTTTGCCCCGAATGCAATAAGACATAGAGCTACAATTCTTATGAAGACACCAAAGCCCAGAAATTGCCAGAACCAACACAAATAGCTCGCACAAGTTCGGGTACCAAAACTGCCATAAGTAAAAGTGATCTAAAATTGACCAAATTAAGCACTAAAAGTGCAATCTGTCTAGCTTGAGTAAATTGACCACATCCTGGTCTATAAAACTCAGAATGACCTAAAATTTTACTGTGAGCGCAATAAGACATAGAGCTACAATTCTTATGAAAGCACTAAATCCCATAAATGGCCAGAACCAAGTCAAATAGCTTGCACAAGTTCGGGTGCCAAAATTGCCAGAACTAAAAGTGAGCTAAAATTGACCAAATTTGCACTAAATGTGTAATATGTCCAGCTTTAGTAAATTGACCATTTCTTGGTCTATACAACTCAGAATGACCTGAAATTTTGCCCCGAGTGCAATTAGACATAGAGCTACAATTCTTATGAAGACACCAAAGCCCAGAAATGGCCAGAACCAAGTCAAATAGCTTGGACAAGTTCGGGTACCAAAACTGCCAGAACTAAAAGTGATCTATAATTGACCAAATTATGCACTAAAGGTGCAATCTGTCTAGCTTGAGTAAATTGACCATATCCTGGTCTACAAACTCAGAATGACCTAAAATTTTTCCCCGAGTGCAATAAGACATAGAGCTACAATTATTATGAAGGCACTAAAGCCCATAAATGGCCAAAACCTAGTCAAATAGCTTTCACAAGTACGGGTACCAAAACTGCCAGAACTAAAAGTGACCTAAAATTGACCAAATTTGCACTAAATGTGCAATATGTCCAGCTTTAGTAAATTGACTATATCTTGGTCTATACAACTCAGAATGACTTCAAAGTTTGCCCCGAGTGCAATTAGACTTAGAGCTACAATTCTTATGAAGACACCAAAGCCCATATATGGCCAGAACCAAGTCAAATAGCTTGCACAAGTTCGGGTACCAAAACTGCCAGAACTAAAAGTGATCTAAAAATGACCAAATTATGCACTAAAGGTGCAATTTGTCTAGCTTGAGTAAATTGCCCATATCCTGGTCTATAAAACTCAGAATGACCTAAAATTTTGCCCCGAGTGCAATAAGACATAGAGCTACAATTCTTATGAAGGCACTAAAGCCCATAAATGGCCAGAACCAAGTCGAATAGCTTGCACAAGTTCGGGTACCAAAACTGCCAGAACTAAAACTGATCTAAAATTGGCCAAATTTGCACTAAATGTGCAATATGTCCAGCTTTAGCAAATTGACCATATCTTGGTCTATACAACTCAGAATAACCTGAAATTTTGCCCCGAGTGCAAAAAGACATAGAGCTACAATTCTTATGAAGGCACTAAAGCCAAAAAATGGCCAGAACCAAGTCAAATAGCTTGCACAAGTTCGGGTACAAAAACTGCCAGAACTAAAAGTGATCTAAAATTGACCAAATTATGCACTAAAGGTGCAATTTGTCTAGCTTGAGTAAATTGCCCACATCCTGGTCCATAAAACTCAGAATGACCTAAAATTTTGCCCCGAGTGCAATAAGACATAGAGCTACAATTCTTATGAAGGAACTAAAGCCCATAAATGGCCAGAACAAATTCAAATAGCTTGCACAAGTTCGGGTACCAAAACTGCCAGAACTAAAAGTGACCTAAAATTGACCAAATTTGCACTAAATGTGCAATATGTCCAGCTTTAGTAAATTGACCATATCTTGGTGTATACAACTCAGAATGACCTGAAAATTTTCAATGAGTGCAATAAGACATAGAGCTACAATTGTTATGAAGACACCAAAGCCAAAAAAATGGCCAGAACCAAGTCGAATAGCTTGCACAAGTTTGGGTACCAAAACTGCCAGAACTAAAACTGATCTAAAATTGACCAAATTTGCACTAAATGTGCAATATGTCCAGCTTTAGCAAATTGACCATATCTTGGTCTATACAACTCAGAATGACCTGAAATTTTGCCCCGAGTGCAATAAGACATAGAGCTACAATTCTTATGAAGGCACTAAAGCCCAAAAATGGCCAGAACCAAGTCAAATAGCTTACACAAGTTCGGGTACAAAAGCGCGAACTAAAGTGATCTAAAATTGACCAAATTATGCACTAAAGGTGCAATTTGTCTAGCTTGAGTAAATTGCCCACATCCTGGTCCATAAAACTCAGAATGACCTAAAATTTTGCCCCGAGTGCAATAAGACATAGAGCTACAATTCTTATGAAGGAACTAAAGCCCATAAATGGCCAGAACAAATTCAAATAGCTTGCACAAGTTCGGGTACCAAAACTGCCAGAACTAAAAGTGACCTAAAATTGACCAAATTTGCACTAAATGTGCAATATGTCCAGCTTTAGTAAATTGACCATATCTTGGTCTATACAACTCAGAATGACCTGAAAATTTTCAATGAGTGCAATAAGACATAGAGCTACAATTCTTATGAAGGAACTAAAGCCCATAAATGGCCAGAACAAATTCAAATAGCTTGCACAAGTACGGGTGCCAAAACTGCTAGAACTGAAAGTGACCAAAAATTGATCAAATTTTGCACTAAAGGTGCAATCTGTCCAGCTTTAGTAAATTGACCATATCTTGGTCTATACAACTCAGAAATACCTGAAATTTTGCCCCGAGTGCAATTAGACATAGAGCTACAAATCTTATGAAGACACCAAAGCCCAGAAATGGCCAGAACCAAGTCAAATAGCTTGCACAAGTTCGGGTACCAAAACTGCCAGAACTAAAAGTGACCTAAAATTGACCAAATTTGCACTAAATGTGCAACATGTCCAGCTTTAGTAAATTGACCATATCTTGGTCTATATAACTCAGAATGACCTGAAATTTTGCCCCGAGTGCAATAGGACATAGAGCTACAATTCTTTTGAAGACACTAAAGCCCAAAAATGGCCAGAACCAAGTCAAATAGCTTGCACAAGTTCGGGTACAAAAACTGCCAGAACTAAAAGTGATCTAAAATTGACCAAATTATGCACTAAAGGTGCAATTTGTCGAGCTTGAGTAATTTGCCCATATCCTGGTCTATAAAACTCAGAATGACCTAAAATTTTGCCCCGAGGGCAAAAAGACATAGAGCTACAATTCTTATGAAGGAACTAAAGCCCATAAATGGCCAGAACAAATTCAAATAGCTTGCACAAGTTCGGGTACCAAAACTGCCAGAACTAAAAGTGACCTAAAATTGACCAAATTTGCACTAAATGTGCAATATGTCCAGCTTTAGTAAATTGACCATATCTTGGTCTATACAACTCAGAATGACCTGAAAATTTTCCCTGAGTGCAATAAGACATAGAGCTACAATTGTTATGAAGGCAACAAAGCCAAAAAAATGGACAGAACCTAGTTAAATAGCTTGCACAAGTACGGGTGCCAAAATTGCTAGAACTAAAAGTGACCAAAAATTGATGAAATTTTGCACTAAAGGTGCAATCTGTCCAGCTTTAGTAAATTGACCACATCTTGGTCTATACAACTCAGAAATACCTGAAATTTTGCCCTGAGTGCAATAAGACATAGAGCTACAATTCTTATGAAATAGCTTGCACAAGTTCGGGTACCAAAACTGCCAAAACTAAAAGTGATCTAAAATTGACAAAATTATGCACTAAAGGTGCAATTTGTCTAGCTTGAGTAAATTGCCCATATCCTGGTCTATAAAACTCAGAATGACCTAAAATTTTGCCCCGAGTGCAATAAGACATAGAGCTACAATTCTTATGAAGGCACTAAAGCCCATAAATGGCCAGAACCAGGTCGAATAGCTTGCACAAGTTCGGGTACCAAAACTGCCAGAACTAAAACTGATCTAAAATTGACCAAATTATGCACTAAATGTGCAATATGTCCAGCTTTAGCAAATTGACCATATCTTGGTCTATACAACCCAGAATGACCTGAAATTTTGCCCCGAGTGCAATAAGACATAGAGCTACAATTCTTATGAAGGCACTAAAGCCCAAAAATGGCCAGAACCAAGTCAAATAGCTTGCCCAATTTCGGGTACCAAAACTGCCATAAGTAAAAGTGATCTAAAATTGACCAAATTATGCACTAAAGGTGCAATCTGTCTAGCTTGAGCAAATTGACCATATCCTGCCCTATAAAACTCAGAACGACCTAAAATTTTGCCCGGAGTGCAATAAGACATAGAGTTACAATTCTTTTAAAGGCACTAAAGCCCATAAATGGCCAGAACCAAGTCAAATTGCTTGCACAAGTTCGGGTACCAAAACTGGCAGAACTAAAAGTGACCTAAAATTGACAAAATTTTGCACTAAAGGTGCAATCTGTACAGCTTTAGTAAATTGACCATATCTTGGTCTATACAACTCAGAAATACCTGAAAATTTTCCCCGACTGCAATAAGACATAGAGCTACAATTCTTTTGTAGACACAAAAACCCAGAAATGGCCAGAACCAAGTCAAATAGCTTGCACAAGTTCGTGTACCAAAACTACCACAAGTAAAAGTGATCTAAAATTGACCAAATTATGCACTAAAGTTGCAGTCTGTCTAGCTTGAGTAAATTGACCATATCCTGGTCTATAAAACTCAGAACGACCTAAAATTTTGCCCCGAGTGCAATAGGACATAGGGCTACAATTCTTATGAAGGCACTAAAGACCATAAATGGCGAAAACCAAGTCAAATAGCTTGCACAAGTTCGGGTACCAAAACTGCCAGAACTAAAAGTGACCTAAAATTGACCAAATTTGCCCTAAATGTGCAATATGTCCAGCTTTAGCAAATTTACCATATCTTGGTCTATACAGCTCAGAATGACCTGAAATTTTGCCCCGAGTCCAATAAGACATAGAGCTACAATTCTTATGAAGACACTAAAGCCCAAAAATGGCTAGAACCAAGTCAAATAGCTTGCAGAAGTTCGGATACCAAAACTGCCAGAACTAAAAGTGATCTAAAATTGACCAAATTATGCACTAAAGGTGCAATTTGTCTAGCTTGAGTAAATTGACCATATCCTGGTCTATAAAACTCAAAATAACCTAAAATTTTGCCTCGAGTGCAATAAGATATAGAGCTACAATTCTTATGAAGACACCAAAGCCCAAAAATGGCCAGAACCAAGTCAAATAGCTTGCACAAGTTCGGGTACCAAAACTGCCAGAACTAAAAGTGATCTAAAATTGACCAAATTATGCACTAAAGGTGCAATCTGTCTAGCTTGAGTAAATTGACCATATCCTGGTCTATAAAACTCGAAATAACCTAAAATTTTGCCCCGAGTGCAATAAGATATAGAGCTACAATTCTTATGAAGGCAATAAAACCTAAAAATGGCCAGAACCAAGTCGAATAGCTTGCACAAGTTCGGGTACCAAAACTGGCAGAACTAAAAGTGACCTAAAATTGACAAAATTTTGCACTAAAGGTGCAATCTGTCTGACTTTAGTAAATTGACCATATCTTGGTCTATACAACTCAGAAATACCTGAAAATTTTCCCCGACTGCAATAAGACATAGAGCTACAATTCTTTTGAAGACACAAAAACCCAGAAATGGCCAGAACCAAGTCAAATAGCTTGCACAAGTTCGTGTACCAAAACTACCACAAGTAAAAGTGATCTAAAATTGACCAAATGATGCACTAAAGTTGCAGTCTGTCTAGCTTGAGTAAATTGACCATATCCTGGTCTATAAAACTCAGAACGACCTAAAATTTTACCCCGAGTTCAATAGGACATAGGGATACAATTCTTATGAAGGCACTAAAGACCATTAATGGCTATAACGAAGTCAAATAGCTTGCACAAGTTCGGGTACCAAAACTGCCAGAACTAAAAGTGACCTAAAATTGACCAAATTTGCCCTAAATGTGCAATATGTCTAGCTTTAGCAAATTTACCATATCTTGGTCTTTACAGCTCAGAATGACCTGAAATTTTGCCCCGAGTCCAATAAGACATAGAGCTACAATTCTTATGAAGACACTAAAGCCCAAAAATGGCTAGAACCAAGTCAAATATCTTGCAGAAGTTCGGGTACCAAAACTGCCACAACTAAAAGTGATCTAAAATTGACCAAATTATGCACTAAAGGTGCAATTTGTCTAGCTTGAGTAAATTGACCATATCCTGGTCTATAAAACTCAAAATAACCTAAAATTTTGCCTCGAGTGCAATAAGATATAGAGCTACAATTCTTATGAAGGCACTAAAGCCCATAAATGGCCAGAACCAAGTCGAATAGCTTGCACAAGTTCGGGTACCAAAACTGCCAGAACTAAAAGTGATCTAAAATTGACCAAATTTGCACTAAATGTGCAATATGTCCAGCTTTAGCAAATTGACCATATCTTGGTCTATACAACTCAGAATGACCTGAAATTTTGCCCCGAGTGCAATAAGACATAGAGCTACAATTCTTATGAAGCCACTAAAGCCCAAAAATGGCCAGAACCAAGTCAAATAGCTTGCCCAATTTCGGGTACCAAAACTGCCATAAGTAAAAGTGATCTAAAATTGACCAAATTATGCACTAAAGGTGCAATCTGTCTAGCTTGAGCAAATTGACCATATCCTGCCCTATAAAACTCAGAACGACCTAAAATTTTGCCCGGAGTGCAATAAGACATAGAGTTACAATTCTTTTAAAGGCACTAAAGCCCATAAATGGCCAGAACCAAGTCAAATTGCTTGCACAAGTTCGGGTACCAAAACTGGCAGAACTAAAAGTGACCTAAAATTGACAAAATTTTGCACTAAAGGTGCAATCTGTACAGCTTTAGTAAATTGACCATATCTTGGTCTATACAACTCAGAAATACCTGAAAATTTTCCCCGACTGCAATAAGACATAAAGCTACAATTCTTTTGTAGACACAAAAACCCAGAAATGGCCAGAACCAAGTCAAATAGCTTGCACAAGTTCGTGTACCAAAACTACCACAAGTAAAAGTGATCTAAAATTGACCAAATTATGCACTAAAGTTGCAGTCTGTCTAGCTTGAGTAAATTGACCATATCCTGGTCTATAAAACTCAGAACGACCTAAAATTTTGCCCCGAGTGCAATAGGACATAGGGCTACAATTCTTATGAAGGCACTAAAGACCATAAATGGCGAAAACCAAGTCAAATAGCTTGCACAAGTTCGGGTACCAAAACTGCCAGAACTAAAAGTGACCTAAAATTGACCAAATTTGCCCTAAATGTGCAATATGTCCAGCTTTAGCAAATTTACCATATCTTGGTCTATACAGCTCAGAATGACCTGAAATTTTGCCCCGAGTCCAATAAGACATAGAGCTACAATTCTTATGAAGACACTAAAGCCCAAAAATGGCTAGAACCAAGTCAAATAGCTTGCAGAAGTTCGGATACCAAAACTGCCAGAACTAAAAGTGATCTAAAATTGACCAAATTATGCACTAAAGGTGCAATTTGTCTAGCTTGAGTAAATTGACCATATCCTGGTCTATAAAACTCAAAATAACCTAAAATTTTGCCTCGAGTGCAATAAGATATAGAGCTACAATTCTTATGAAGACACCAAAGCCCAAAAATGGCCAGAACCAAGTCAAATAGCTTGCACAAGTTCGGGTACCAAAACTGCCAGAACTAAAAGTGATCTAAAATTGACCAAATTATGCACTAAAGGTGCAATCTGTCTAGCTTGAGTAAATTGACCATATCCTGGTCTATAAAACTCGAAATAACCTAAAATTTTGCCCCGAGTGCAATAAGATATAGAGCTACAATTCTTATGAAGACAGCAAAACCTAAAAATGGCCAGAACCAAGTCGAATAGCTTGCACAAGTTCGGGTACCAAAACTGGCAGAACTAAAAGTGACCTAAAATTGACAAAATTTTGCACTAAAGGTGCAATCTGTACAGCTTTAGTAAATTGACCATATCTTGGTCTATACAACTCAGAAATACCTGAAAATTTTCCCCGACTGCAATAAGACATAGAGCTACAATTCTTTTGAAGACACAAAAACCCAGAAATGGCCAGAACCAAGTCAAATAGCTTGCACAAGTTCGTGTACCAAAACTACCACAAGTAAAAGTGATCTAAAATTGACCAAATGATGCACTAAAGTTGCAGTCTGTCTAGCTTGAGTAAATTGACCATATCCTGGTCTATAAAACTCAGAACGACCTAAAATTTTACCCCGAGTGCAATAGGACATAGGGCTACAATTCTTATGAAGGCACTAAAGACCATAAATGGCGAAAACGAAGTCAAATAGCTTGCACAAGTTCGGGTACCAAAACTGCCAGAACTAAAAGTGACCTAAAATTGACCAAATTTGCCCTAAATGTGCAATATGTCTAGCTTTAGCAAATTTACCATATCTTGGTCTTTACAGCTCAGAATGACCTGAAATTTTGCCCCGAGTCCAATAAGACATAGAGCTACAATTCTTATGAAGACACTAAAGCCCAAAAATGGCTAGAACCAAGTCAAATATCTTGCAGAAGTTCGGGTACCAAAACTGCCACAACTAAAAGTGATCTAAAATTGACCAAATTATGCACTAAAGGTGCAATTTGTCTAGCTTGAGTAAATTGACCATATCCTGGTCTATAAAACTCAAAATAACCTAAAATTTTGCCTCGAGTGCAATAAGATATAGAGCTACAATTCTTATGAAGGCACTAAAGCCCATAAATGGCCAGAACCAAGTCGAATAGCTTGCACAAGTTCGGGTACCAAAACTGCCAGAACTAAAAGTGATCTAAAATTGACCAAATTTGCACTAAATGTGCAATATGTCCAGCTTTAGCAAATTGACCATATCTTGGTCTATACAACTCAGAATGACCTGAAATTTTGCCCCGAGTGCAATAAGACATAGAGCTACAATTCTTATGAAGCCACTAAAGCCCAAAAATGGCCAGAACCAAGTCAAATAGCTTGCACAATTTCGGGTACCAAAACTGCCACAAGTAAAAGTGATCTAAAATTGACCAAATTATGCACTAAAGGTGCAATCTGTCTAGCTTGAGCAAATTGACCATATCCTGCCCTATAAAACTCAGAACGACCTAAAATTTTGCCCCGAGTGCAATAAGACATAGAGTTACAATTCTTTTAAAGGCACTAAAGCCCATAAATGGCCAGAACCAAGTCAAATTGCTTGCACAAGTTCGGGTACCAAAACTGGCAGAACTAAAAGTGACCTAAAATTGACCAAATTTGCACTAAATGTGCAACATGTCCAGCTTTAGTAAATTGACCATATCTTGGTCTATACAACTCAGAATGACATGAAATTTTGCCCCGAGTGCAATAAGACATAGAGCTACAATTCTTTTGAAGACACTAAAGCCCAAAAATGGCCAGAACCAAGTCAAATAGCTTGCACAAGTTCGGGTACCAAAACTGCCAGAACTAAAAGTGATCTAAAATTGACCAAATTATGCACTAAAGGTGCAATCTATCCAGCTTGAGTAAATTGACCATATCCTGGTCTATACAACTCAGAATGACCTGGAATTTTGGCCCGAGTGCAATAAGACATAGAGCTACAATTCTTATGAAGGCACTAAAGCCCAAAAATGGCCAGAACCAAGTCAAATAGCTTGCACAACTTCGGGTAGTAAAACTGCCACAAGTAAAGGTGATTTAAAATTGACCAAATTATGCACTAAATGTGCAATATGTCCAGCTTTAGCAAATTGACCATATCTTGGTCTATACAACTCTGAATGACCTGAAATTTTGCCCCGAGTGCAATAAGACATAGAGCTACAATTCTTATGAAGGCACTAAAGCCCAAAAATGGCCAGAACCAAGTCAAATAGCTTGCAGAAGTTCGGGTACCAAAACTGCCAGAACTAAAAGTGATCTAAAATTGACCAAATTTGCACTAAAGGTGCAATTTGTCTAGCTTGAGTAAATTGACCATATCCTGGTCTATAAAACTCAAAATAACCTAAAATTTTGCCTCGAGTGCAATAAGATATAGAGCTACAATTCTTATGAAGACACCAAAGCCCAAAAATGGCCAGAACCAAGTCAAATAGCTTGCACAAGTTCGGGTACCAAAACTGCCAGAACTAAAAGTGATCTAAAATTGACCAAATTATGCACTAAAGGTGCAATCTGTCTAGCTTGAGTAAATTGACCATATCCTGGTCTATAAAACTCGAAATAACCTAAAATTTTGCCCCGAGTGCAATAAGATATAGAGCTACAATTCTTATGAAGATAGCAAAACCTAAAAATGGCCAGAACCAAGTCGAATAGCTTGCACAAGTTCGGGTACCAAAACTGGCAGAACTAAAAGTGACCTAAAATTGACAAAATTTTGCACTAAAGGTGCAATCTGTACAGCTTTAGTAAATTGACCATATCTTTGTATATACAACTCGAAATACCTGAAAATTTTCCCCGACTGCAATAAGACATAGAGCTACAATTCTTTTGAAGACACAAAAACCCAGAAATGGCCAGAACCAAGTCAAATAGCTTGCACAAGTTCGTGTACCAAAACTACCACAAGTAAAAGTGATCTAAAATTGACCAAATGATGCACTAAAGTTGCAGTCTGTCTAGCTTGAGTAAATTGACCATATCACAGTCTATAAAACTCAGAACGACCTAAAATTTTACCCCGAGTGCAATAGGACATAGGGCTACAATTCTTATGAAGGCACTAAAGACCATAAATGGCGAAAACGAAGTCAAATAGCTTGCACAAGTTCGGGTACCAAAACTGCCAGAACTAAAAGTGACCTAAAATTGACCAAATTTGCCCTAAATGTGCAATATGTCTAGCTTTAGCAAATTTACCATATCTTGGTCTTTACAGCTCAGAATGACCTGAAATTTTGCCCCGAGTCCAATAAGACATAGAGCTACAATTCTTATGAAGACACTAAAGCCCAAAAATGGCTAGAACCAAGTCAAATATCTTGCAGAAGTTCGGGTACCAAAACTGCCACAACTAAAAGTGATCTAAAATTGACCAAATTATGCACTAAAGGTGCAATTTGTCTAGCTTGAGTAAATTGACCATATCCTGGTCTATAAAACTCAAAATAACCTAAAATTTTGCCTCGAGTGCAATAAGATATAGAGCTACAATTCTTATGAAGGCACTAAAGCCCATAAATGGCCAGAACCAAGTCGAATAGCTTGCACAAGTTCGGGTACCAAAGCGCGAGAACTAAAGTGATCTAAAATTGACCAAATTTGCACTAAATGTGCAATATGTCCAGCTTTAGCAAATTGACCATATCTTGGTCTATACAACTCAGAATGACCTGAAATTTTGCCCCGAGTGCAATAAGACATAGAGCTACAATTCTTATGAAGCCACTAAAGCCCAAAAATGGCCAGAACCAAGTCAAATAGCTTGCACAATTTCGGGTTCCAAAACTGCCACAAGTAAAAGTGATCTAAAATTGACCAAATTATGCACTAAAGGTGCAATTTGTCTAGCTTGAGTAAATTGACCATATCCTGGCCTATAAAACTCAGAACGTCCTAAAATTTTGCCCCGAGTGCAATAAGACATAGAGTTACAATTCTTTTAAAGGCACTAAAGCCCATAAATGGCCAGAACCAAGTCAAATTGCTTGCACAAGTTCGGGTACCAAAACTGGCAGAACTAAAAGTGACCTAAAATTGACCAAATTTGCACTAAATGTGCAACATGTCCAGCTTTAGTAAATTGACCATATCTTGGTCTATACAACTCAGAATGACCTGAAATTTTGCCCCGAGTGCAATAAGACATAGAGCTACAATTCTTTTGAAGACACTAAAGCCCAAAAATGGCCAGAACCAAGTCAAATAGCTTGCACAAGTTCGGGTACCAAAGCGCGAGAACTAAAAGTGATCTAAAATTGACCAAATTATGCACTAAAGGTGCAATCTATCGACTTGAGTAAATTGACCATATCACTGGTCTATACAACTCAGAATGACCTGGAATTTTGGCCCGAGTGCAATAAGACATAGAGCTACAATTCTTATGAAGGCACTAAAGCCCAAAAATGGCCAGAACCAAGTCAAATAGCTTGCACAACTTCGGGTAGTAAAACTGCCACAAGTAAAGGTGATTTAAAATTGACCAAATTATGCACTAAATGTGCAATATGTACAGCTTTAGCAAATTGACCATATCTTGGTCTATACAACTCTGAATGACCTAAAATTTTGCTCCGAGTGCAATAAGACATAGAGCTACAATTCTTATGAAGGCACTAAAGCCCAAAAATGGCCAGAACCAAGTCAAATAGCTTGCACAAGTTCGGGTACCAAAGCGCCAGAACTAAAGTGATCTAAAATTGACCAAATTTGCACTAAATGTGCAATATGTCCAGCTTTAGCAAATTGACCATATCTTGGTCTATACAACTCAGAATGACCTGAAATTTTAGCTCGAGTGCAATAGGACATAGAGCTACAATTCTTATGAAGGCCCTAAAGCCCAAAAATTTCCAGAACCAAGTCAAATAGCTTGCACAACTTCGGGTGGTAAAACTGCCACAAGTAAAAGTGATCTAAAATTGACCAAATTATGCACTAAATGTGCAATATGTACATCTGTAGCAAATTGACCATATCTTGGTCTATAAAACTCAGAATGACCTAAAATTTTGCCCTGAGTGCAGTAAGACATAGAGTTACAATTCTTATGAAGACACTAAACCCATAAATGGCCAGAACCAAGTCAACTAGCTTGCACAAGTTTGGGTACCAAAACTGCCAGAACTAAAAGTGACCTAAAATTGACCAAATTTGCACTAAAGGTGCAATATGTCCAGGTTTACTAAATTGACCATATCTTGGTCTATACAACCTGAGAATGACTGAAATTTTGCCCAGTGCAATAAGACATAGAGCTACAATTCTTATGAAGTAACAAAAGCCAAAAAATGGCCAGAACCAAGTCTAATAGCTTGCCCAAGTTTTGGTGTCAAAACTGCCAGAACTAAAAGTGACCTAAAATTGACCAAATGTTACACTGAAGGTGCAATCTGTCCAGCTTTAGTAAATTGACTATATCTTGGTCTATACAACTCAGAAATACCTGAAATTTTGCCCCGAATGCAATAAGACATAGAGCTACAATTCTTATGAAGACACCAAAGCCCAGAAATTACCAGAACCAATACAAATAGCTCGCACAAGTTCGAGTACCAAAACTGCCGCAAGTAAAAGTGATATAAAATTAACCAAATTAAGCACTAAAAGTGCAATCTGTCTAGCTTGAGTAAATTGACCACATCCTGGTCTATAAAACTCAGAATGACCTAAAATTTTACCCCGAGGGCAATAAGACATAGAGCTACAATTCTTATGAAGGCACTAAATCCCATAAATGGCCAGAACGAAGTCAAATAGCTTGCATGAATTCGGGTACCAAAATTGCCAGAACTAAAAGTGACCTAAAATTTACCAAATTTGCACTAAATGTGCAATATGACCAGCTTTAGTAAATTGACCATTTCTTGGTCTATACAACTCAGAATGACCTGAAATTTTGCCCCGAGTGCAATTAGACATAGAGCAACAATTCTTATGAAGACACTAAAGCCCAAAAATGGCCAGATCCAAGTCAAATAGCTTGGACAAGTTCGGGTACCAAAACTGCCAGAACTAAAAGTGATCTATAATTGACCAAATTATGCACTAAAGGTGCAATATGTCTAGCTTGAGTAAATTGACCATATCCTGGTCTATAAACTCAGAATGACCTAAAATTTTGCCCCGAGTGCAATAAGACATAGAGCTATAATTATTATGAAGGAACTAAAGCCCATAAATGGCCAGAACCTAGTCAAATAGCTTTCACAAGTTCGGGTACCAAAACTGCCAGAACTAAAAGTGACCTAAAATTGACCAAATTTGCACTAAATGTGGAATATGTCCAGCTTTAGTAAATTGACCATATCTTGGTCTATACAACTCAGAATGACCTGAAAATTTTCCCTGAGTGCAATAAGATATAGAGCTACAATTGTTATGAAGACACCAAAGCCAAAAAAATGGACAGAACCTAGTTAAATAGCTTGCACAAGTACGGGTGCCAAAACTGCTAGAACTAAAAGTGGCAAAAAATTGATCAAATTTTGCACTAAAGGTGCAATCTGTCCAGCTTTAGTAAATTGACCATATCTTGGTCTATACAACTCAGAAATACCTGAAATTTTGCCCTGAGTGCAATAAGACATAGAGCTACAATTCTTATGAAGACACCAAAGCCGAGAAATGGCCAGAACCAAGTCAAATAGCTTGCACAAATTCGGGTACCAAAACTGCTACAAGTAAAAGTGATCTAAAATTGACCAAATTATGCACTAAAGTTGCAGTCTGTCTAGCTTGAGTAAATTGACCATATCCTGGTCTATAAAACTCAGAACGACCTAAAATTTTGCCCCGAGTGCAATAGGACATAGGGCTACAATTCTTATGAAGGCACTAAAGACCATAAATGGCCAAAACCAAGTCAAATAGCTTGCACAAGTTCGGAAACCAAAAGCGAACTAAAGTGACCTATAATTGACCAAATTTGCCTAAATGTGCAATATGTCCAGCTTTAGCAAATTTACCATATCTTGGTCTATACAGCTCAGAATGACCTGAAATTTTGCCCCGAGTGCAATAAGACATAGAGCTACAATTCTTATGAAGACACTAAAGCCCAAAAATGGCTAGAACCAAGTCAAATAGCATGCAGAAGTTCGGGTACCAAAACTGCGAGAACTAAAAGTGATCTAAAATTGACCAAATTATGCACTAAAGGTGCAATTTGTCTAGCTTGAGTAAATTGACCATATCTGGTCTATAAAACTCAAAATAACCTAAAATTTTGCCTCGAGTGCAATAAGATATAGAGCTACAATTCTTATGAAGACACCAAAGCCTAAAAATGGCCAGAACCAAGTCAAATAGCTTGCACAAGTTCGGGTACCAAAGCGCGAGAACTAAAGTGATCTAAAATTGACCAAATTATGCACTAAAGGTGCAATCTGTCTAACTTGAG
This sequence comes from Hevea brasiliensis, assembly GCF_030052815.1. Classification (NCBI taxonomy): domain Eukaryota; kingdom Viridiplantae; phylum Streptophyta; class Magnoliopsida; order Malpighiales; family Euphorbiaceae; genus Hevea; species Hevea brasiliensis. The sequence continues at coordinate 34,811,175 of NC_079503.1, forward strand.
TAAATTGACCATATCTGGTCTATAAAACTCAAAATAACCTAAAATTTTGCCCAGTGCAATAAGATATAGAGCTACAATTCTTATGAAGGCAATGAAAGCCTAAAAATGGCAGAACCAAGTCAAATAGCTTGCACAAGTTCGGGCACCAAAGCTACGAACTAAAAGTGATCTAAAATTGACCAAATTATGCACTAAAGGTGCAATCTGTCTAACTTGAGTAAATTGACCATATCACTGGTCTATACAACTCGAAATACACGAAAATTTGCCCATTGCAATAAGACATAGAGCTACAATTCTTATGAAGACACCAAAGCCCAGAAATGGCCAGAACCAAGTCAAATAGCTTGCACAAATTAGTGTACCAAAACTGCCACAAGTAAAAGTGATCTAAAATAGACCAAATTATCCACTAAAGGTCTAATCTGTCTAGCTTGAGTAAATTGATCATATCCTGTTCTATGAAACTCGAGCGACCTAAAATTTTGCCCCGAGTGTAATAAGGCATAGAGCTACAATTCTTATGAAGGCACTAAAGCCCATAAATGGCCAGAACAAAGTCAAATAGCTTGCACAAGTTCAGGTACCAAAACAGCCAGAACTAAAAGTGACCTAAAATTGACCAAATTTGCACTAAATGTGTAATATGTCGACTTTAGTAAATTGACTATATCTTGGTCTGTACAACTCAGAATGACCTGAAATTTTGCCCCGAGTGCAATAAGACAGAGAGCTACAATTCTTGTGAAGACTCTAAAGCCCAAAAATAGCAAGAACCAAGTCAAATAGCTTGCACAAATTTGGGTACCAAAACTTCCAGAACTAAAAGTGACCTAAAATTGACCAAATTTGCACTAAAGGTGCAACATGTCCAGCTTTACTAAATTGACCATATCTTGGTCTATACAACTTAGAATGACCTGAAATTTTGCCCCGAGTGCAATAAGACATAGAGCTACAATTCTTATGAAGAAACCAAAGCCAAAAAATGGCCAGAACCAAGTCTAATAGCTTGCCCAAGTTCGGGAGCCAAAACTGCCAGAACTAAAAGTGACCTAAAATTGACCAAATGTTGAACTAAAAGTGCAATCTGTCCAGCTTTAGTAAATTGACCATATGTTGGTCTATACAACTCAGAAATACCTGAAATTTTGCCCAGAATGCAATAAGACATAGAACTACAATTCTTATGAAGACACCAAAGCCTAGAAATGGCCAGAACCAATACAAATAGCTTGCACAAGTTCGGGTACCAAAACTGCCACAAGTAAAAGTGATCTAAAATTGACCAAATTATGCACTAAAGGTGCAATCTGTCTAGCTTGAGTAAATTAACCATATCTTGGTCTATAAAACTCAGAATGACCTAAAATTTTGCCCCGAGTGCAATAAGACATAGAGCTACAATTCTTATGAAGGCACTAAAGCTCAAAAATGGCCAAAACCAAGTCAAATAGCTTGCACAAGTTTGGGAACCAAAACTGCCAGAACTAAAAGTGATCTAAAATTGACCAGATTATGCACTAAAGGTGCAATCTGTCTAGCTTGAGTAAATTGACCATATCCTAGTCTATAAAACTCAGAATGACCTAAATATTTGCCTTGAGTGCAGTAAGACATAGAGTTCCAATTCTTATGAAGACACTAAAGCCCCTAAATGGCCAGAACCAAGTCAAATAGCTTGCACAAGTTAGGGTACCAAAACTGCCAGAACTAAAAGTGACCTAAAATTGACCAAATTAGCACTAAAGGTGCAATATGTCCAAGTTTACTAAATTAACCATATCTTGGTCTATACAACTCAGAATGACCTGAAATTTTGCCTCGAGTGCAATAAGACATAGAGCTACAATTCTTATGAAGAAACCAAAGCCCAAAAATGGCCAGAACCAAGTCAAATAGCTTCCACAAATTCCGATACCAAAACTGCAAGAACAAAAAGTGACCCAAAATTGACCAAATTTGCACTAAAGTTGCAATATGTCCAGCTTTACTAAATTAACCATATCTTGGTCCATACAACTCAGAATGACCTGAAAATTTCCCCTGAGTGCAATAAGACATAGAGCTACAATTCTTATGAAGACACCAAAGCCAAAAAATGGATAGAACCAAGTCAAATAGCTTGCACAATTTCGGGTGCCAAAACTGCTAGAACTAAAAGTGACCTAAAATTGACCAAATTTTGCACTAAAGGTGCAATTTGTCCAGCTTTAGTAAATTGACCATATCTTGGTCTATACAACTTAGAAATACCTGAAATTTTATCCCGAGTGCAATAAGACATAGAGCTACAATTCTTATGAAGACACCAAAGCCTAAAAATGGCCAGAACCAAGTCAAATAGCTTGCACAAGTTCGGGTACCAAAACTGCCAGAACTAAAAGTGATCTAAAATTGACCAAATTATGCACTAAAGGTGCAATCTGTCTAGCTTGAGTAAATTGACCATATCCTGGTCTATAAAACTCAAAATAACCTAAAATTTTGCCCCGAGTGCAATAAGATATAGAGCTACAATTCTTATGAAGACAGCAAAGCCTAAAAATGGCCAGAACCAAGTCAAATAGCTTGCACAAGTTCGGGCACCAAAACTGCCAGAACTAAAAGTGATCTAAAATTGACCAAATTATGCACTAAAGGTGCAATCTGTCTAGCTTGAGTAAATTGGCCATATCCTGGTCTATACAACTCAGAAATACCTGAAAATTTGCCCCGACTGTAATAAGACATAGAGCTACAATTCTTATGAAGACACCAAAGCCCAGAAATGGCCAGAACCAAGTCAAATAGCTTGCACAAATTCGTGTACCAAAACTGCCACAAGTAAAAGTGATCTAAAATTGACCAAATTATGCACTAAAGGTGTAATCTGTCTAGCTTGAGTAAATTGATCATATCCTGGTCTATAAAACTCAGAACGACCTAAAATTTTGCCCCGAGTGTAATAAGACATAGAGCTACAATTCTTATGAAGGCACTAAAGACCATAAATGGCCAAAACAAAGTCAAATAGCTTGCACAAGTTCGGGTACCAAAACTGCCAGAACTAAAAGTGACCTAAAATTGATCAAATTTGCACTAAATGTGTAATATGTCCAGCTTTAGTAAATTGACTATATCTTGGTCTGTACAACTCAGAATGACCTGAAATTTTTCCCCGAGTGCAATAAGACATAGAGCTACAATTCTTGTGAAGACAATAAAGCCCAAAAATAGCAAGAACCAAGTCAAATAGCTTGCACAAATTTGGGTACCAAAACTGCCAGAACTAAAAGTGACCTAAAATTGACGAAATTTGCACTAAAGGTGCAATATGTCCAGCTTTACTAAATTGACCATATCTTGGTCTATAGAACTTAGAATGACCTGAAATTTTGCCCCGAGTGCAATAAGACATAGAGCTACAATTCTTATGAAGAAACTAAAGCCAAAAAATGGCCAGAACCAAGTCTAATAGCTTGCCCAAGTTCGGGTGCCAAAACTGCCAGAACTAAAAGTGACCTAAAATTGACCAAATGTTGCACAAAAGGTGCAATCTGTCCAGCTTTAGTAAATTGACCATATGTTGGTCTATACAACTCAGAAATACCTGAAATTTTGCCCAGAATGCAATAAGACATAGAGCTACAATTCTTATGAAGACACCAAAGCCTAGAAATGGCCATAACAAATACAAATAGCTTGCAAAAGTTCGGGTACCAAAACTGCCACAAGTAAAAGTGATCTAAAATTGACCAAATTATACACTAATGGTGCAATCTGTCTAGCTTGAGTAAATTGACCATATCTTGGTCTATAAAACTCAGAATGACCTAAAATTTTGCCCTGAGTGCAATAAGACATAGAGCTACAATTCTTATAAAGGCACTAAAGCCCATAAATGGCCAGAACCAAGTCAAATAGCATGCACAAGTTCGGGTAGCAAAACTGCCAGAACTAAAAGTGACCTAAAATTGACCAATTTTGCACTAAATGTGCAATATGTCAAGCTTTAGTAAATTGACCATATCTTGGTCTATACAACTCGGAATGACCTGAAATTCTCCCCCGAGTGCAATAGGACATAGAGCTACAATTCTTATGAAGACACTAAAGCCCAAAAATGGCAAGAACAAAGTCAAATAGCTTGCACAATTTCGGGTACCAAAACTGCCAGAACTAAAAGTGATCTAAAATTGATCAAATTTTGCACAAAAGGTGCAATCTGTCTAGCTTGAGTAAATTGACCATATCCTGGTCTATAAAACTCAGAATGACCTAAAATTTTGCCCTGAGTGTAATAAGATATAGAGCTACAATTCTTATAAAGACACCAAAGCCCAAAAATGGCCAGAACAAAGTCAAATAGCTTGCACAAGTTCTGATACCAAAACTGCCAGAACTAAAAGTGACCTAAAATTGACAAAATTTGCACTAAAGGTGCAATATGTCCAACTTTACTAAATTGACCATATCTTGGTCTATACAACTCAGAATGACCTGAAATTTTGCCTCGAGTGCAATAAGACAGAGAGCCACAATTCTTATGAAGAAACTAAAGCCCAAAAATGGCCAGAACCAAGTCAAATAGCTTGCACAACTTTGGGTACCAAAACTGCCAGAACTAAAAGTGATCTAAAATTGACCAAATTATGCACTAAAGGTGCATTCTGTCTAGCTTGAGTAAATTGACCATATCCTGGTCTATAAAACTCAGAATAACCTAAATTTTTGCCCCGAGTGCAATAAGATATAGAGCTACAACTCTTATGAAGACACCAAAGCCTAAAAATGACCAGAACCAAGTCAAATAGCTTGCACAAGTTCGGGTACCAAAACTGCCTGAACTAAAAGTGATCTAAAATTGACCAAATTATGCACTAAAGGTGCAATCTGTCTAGCTTGAGTAAATTGACCATATCTTGGTCTATAAAACTCAGAATGACCTAAAATTTTGCCCTGAGTGCAATAAGACATAGAGCTACAATTCTTATGAAGGCACTAAAGCCCATAAATGGCCAGAACCAAGTCAAATAGCTTGCACAAGTGCGGGTACCAAAACTGCCAGAACTAAAAGTGACCAAAAATTGACCAAATTTGCACTAAATGTGCAATATGTCAAGCTTTAGTAAATTGACCATATCTTGGTCTATACAACTCGGAATGACCAGAAATTTTCCCCCGAGTGCAATAAGACATAGAGGTACAATTCTTATGAAGACATTAAAGCCCAAAAACAGCAAGAACAAAGTCAAATAGCTTGCACAAGTTCGGGTACCATAACTGCCAGAACTAAAAGTGATCTAAAATTGATCAAATTTTGCACAAAAGGTGCAATCTGTCTAGCTTGAGTAAATTGACCATATCCTGGTCTATAAAACTCAGAATGACCTAAAATTTAGCCCTGAGTGCAATAAGATATAGAGCTACAATTCTTATAAAGACACCAAAGCCCAAAAATGGCCAGAACCAAGTCAAATAGCTTGCACAAGTTCCGATACCAAAACTGCCAGAACTAAAAGTGACCTAAAATTGACAAAATTTGCACTAAAGGTGCAATATGTCGACTTTACTAAATTGACCATATCTTGGTCTATACAACTCAGAATGACCTGAAATTTTGCCCCGAGTGCAATAAGACAGAGAGCTACAATTCTTATGAAGACACTAAAGCCCAAAAATGGCCAGAACCAAGTCAAATAGCTTGCACAACTTTGGGTACCAAAACTGCCAGAACTAGAAGTGATCTAAAATTGACCAAATTATGCACTACAGGTGCAATCTGTCTAGCTTGACTAAATTAACCATATCTTGGTCTATAAAACTCAGAATAACCTAAAATTTTGCCCCGAGTGCAATAAGATATAGAGCTACAATTCTTATGAAGACACCAAAGCCTAAAAATGGCCAGAACCAAGTCAAATAGCTTGCACAAGTTCGGGTACCAAAACTGCCAGAACTAAAGGTGATCTAAAATTGACCAAATTATGCACTAAAGGTGCAATCTGTCTAGCTTGAGTAAATTGACCATATCTTGGTCTATAAAACTCAGAATGACCTAAAATTTTGCTCCGAGTGCAATAAGACATAGAGCTACAATTCTTATGAAGGCACTAAAGCCCATAAATGGCCAGAACCAAGTCAAATAGCTTGCACAAGTTTGGGTACCAAAACTGCCAGAACTAAAAGTGACCAAAAATTGACCAAATTTGCACTAAATGTGCAATATGTCAAGCTTTAGTAAATTGACCATATCTTGGTCTATACAACTTGGAATGACCTGAAATTTTCCCCCGAGTGCAATAAGACATAGAGCAACAATTCTTATGAAGACACCAAAGCCCAAAAATGGCCAGAACCAAGTCAAATAGCTTGCACAAATTCTGATACCAAAACTGCAAGAACAAAAAGTTACCTAAAATTGACCAAATTTGCACTAAAGGTGCAATATGTCCAGCTTTACTAAATTGACCATATCTTGGTCCATACAACTCAAAATGACCTGAAAATTTCCCCTGAGTGCAATAAGACATAGAGCTACATTTCTTATGAAGACACCAAAGCCAAAAAATGGATAGAACCAAGTCAAATAGCTTGCACAATTTCGGGTGCCAAAGCGCTAGAACTAAGCGACCTAAAATTGACCAAATTTTGCACTAAAGGTGCAATCTGTCACTTTAGTAAATTGACCATATCTTGGTCTATACAACTCGAAATACACGAAATTTTACACAGTGCAATAAGACATAGAGCTACAATTCTAATGAAGACACCAAAGCCTAGAAATGGCCAAAACCAAGTCAAATAGCTTGCATAAATTCGGGTAGCAAAACTGCCACAAGTAAAGGTGATCTAAAATTGACCAAATTATGCACTAAAGGTGCAATCTGTCTAGCTTGAGTAAATTGACCATATCCTGGTCTATAAAACTCAGAATGACCTAAAATTTTGCCCCGAGTGCAATAAGACATAGAGCTACAATTCTTATGAAGGCACTAAAGCCCATAAATGGCCAGAACCAAGTCAAATAGCTTGCACAAGTTTGGATACCAAAACTGCTAGAACTAAAAGTGACCTAAAAATTACCAAATTTTGCACTAAAGGTGCAATCTGTACAGCTTTAGTAAATTGACCATATCTTGGTGTATACAACTCAGAAATACCTGAAAATTTGCCCCGACTGCAATAAGACATAGAGCTACAATTCTTATGAAAACACCAAAGCCCAGAAATGGCCAGAACCAAGTCAAATAGCTTGGACAAATTCGTGTACCGAAACTGCCACAAGTAAAAGTGATCTAAAATTGACCAAATTATGCACTAAAGGTGTAATCTGTCTAGCTTGAGTAAATTGATCATATCCTGGTCTGTAAAACTCAGAACGACCTAAAATTTTGCCCCGAGTGTAATAAGACATAGAGCTACAATTCTTATGAAGGCATTAAAGCCCATAAATGGCCAGAACAAAGTCAAATAGCTTGCACAAGTTCGGGTACCAAAACTGCCAGAACTAAAAGTGACCTAAAATTGACCAAATTTGCACTAAATGTGTAATATGTCTAGCTTTAGTAAATTGACTATATCTTGGTCTGTACAACTCAGAATGACCTGAAATTTTTCCCCGAGTGCAATAAGACATAGAGCTACAATTCTTGTGAAGACACTAAGGCCCAAAAATAGCAAGAACCAAGTAAAATAGCTTGCATAAATTTGGGTACCAAAACTGCCAGAACTAAAAGTGACATAAAATTGATGAAATTTGCACTAAAGGTGCAATATGTCCAGCTTTACTACATTGACCATATCTTGGTCTATACAACTGAGAATGACCTGAAATTTTGCCCCGAGTGCAATAAGACATAGAGCTACAATTCTTATGAAGAAACCAAAGCCAAAAAATGGCCAGAACCAAGTCTAATAGCTTGCCCAAGTTCGGGTGCCAAAACTGCCAGAACTAAAAGTGACCTAAAATTGACCAAATGTTGCACTAAAGGTGCAATCTGTCCAGCTTTAGTAAATTGACCATATGTTGGTCTATACAACTCAGAAATACCTGAAATTTTGCCCAGAATGCAATAAGACATAGAGCTACAATTCTTTGAAGGCAGGCGTGAAAAACACAAGATTATACCATTGAATTCAAAAATTTTCACCTAGGGTCACATGCACCATGCAAGATTTATTTTTATCTATTTGATTTCAATGATAAACAACATATTAAAACTCTTTTAATATGTTTTTGGATTTGTATTTGCCATTTAAGATTTTAAAATTAATCAGTTAATTTTAGAACCTAGATTAAATCAAGAACGATTACACTAACCTCTTGATGTCTTTGCGGCGTGTCTGCGCCTTTGAGATCGTCTTTAGGACACGGATGTTGTCCCTCTAGCTTGTCCACACCAAGAACACCTATGGCAGCCCTTGAACAGCTTCTAAAGCCTTTTCTATTAATTAGAAATTCAAGTTACGCCTTTTAAGAGATTAGAGATGTAAGCAGGACACTAGAAACAATTTCTAGTGTTCTTAATTCAAGAGATTGATGGCTAATCTCTTTGAATTGATGAGAGATGAAGAGAAATAGCTGGAGAGGCTCAAAGTGGCGTGACAATTGAGAGGAGAGGCTGCAGGTTATTTTTTCTTTTCATAACCACACTTAAATAGCTAGGTTAACACATTAAACCTAGCCGCATGTCACCTTTTGATTAGCTCTAGGTTTAAGTGACCCAATCACATTGTGCCAAGTGTCAAACCTATATTTAATCTTGATTTTAATCATCTTACATGATTAAAAAAACATTTAGCAAGCTTATGTGTTATGCCATGCGTCACCATCTCATGGTGCCACGTGTCACACTACAAAATGACCAAAATGCCCTGTGTCTTAATTTTGAGTTCTCAACCCAAAATAATTATTTTCTTCTTCTAATTAATTTATATCAAATATAAATTAATTAATTAATCTCTATTAATTAATTTCTCATTAATTAAATTCATATTTAAACACTTTAAATATAAATTTAACTTATATTATACATCGACTAATCTAGATTTGGTTTCAAGTCATGCTAGGGACTTTACAATTTAATTGCAAACCAAATCTATTTAATTAATCAATTAAACTCTTTAATTAATTAATTAAATCATATTTAAATAGGTGATAACTTGTGTATGTGTGTGACTTACTAGGCTCATCACTAATTGGCAATGAGACATGATATCAACTCTTAATATCATCAGAACTCTTTCTTACCATAAATGATTTCTCTAAATCATTTTATGAACCTCATAGACCATGGTTAACACCTAGCATAGCATGCCATGGCTACCCAATTAGTAATAAGATTTACCTTAAATGAACCTATAATCATATGTTACCATGCACTAGAATCTCTGTTACAAAATCCCAACTCAAAATTGAGTCATGGTTTATGTCAAACTCCATTTGCTATGAATATTATGTTCTCTTTTAATTCCAGTTCTTGATTAAAAGATTTTCTCATCGAAACTCTTTTACGAATAAATCTATCTGTCTGGCAGGAACTTGAAACATCAAGAACAATTAAATGAACATAGGATTTTATCTCTATTTACTTAAAGGCAGATTCCATCTTGATCAACACCTACCTCCATATATAACTAGCGAGAGCCAACACATGCCCATATACCCATATATAGTATAAGTATGAAAGCGATATCAAACTCAAACTACCTATATACAAGATAAGCTGTGCTATCTCGGGTCTAAAGATTATATGCATTGATATGATTTATGACAAAACATTGACAAGAGTAAACTCCATGTGCTTGTCATAAGTGTCCTTGGTTGACCTACTTAACATTTAAAACTGCCTATCTAGTGTGTTATATCGCATGAGACTCACCATTCCATCATATTTAAATCTCATATAAAGAACGTGGGAACAAACATGAATACAATCTTTACGGATAAGTCATGTCCTTATTATGAAGTATCCTCGATTGTGAATCTATTTATGATACTTTGTGCTAGAAATATTGTCACTCATATTCTTAACAACTTAAGAATAATATTTCTAACAAAATATCAATGGACCTTTTCTATTACACATAAATATATTATGTAAACGGAAAAGTGGAAATGCCTTTTATTATTAAAAATATGTACAAGATACATACTAAATGATATGCTCTAGGGCATACTACTAACAATCTTCCACTAGCACTAGAGCCATTCTTTACAATATCTTAGACCTATCTTCTCAAGATGTTGGTCTAACTGAGTCTGTGACATAGGCTTAGTGAATGGATCAGCTGGATTTTCAGCTGATGCTATTTTCTGCATGGCTACATCGCCTCGCCCAACTATTTCTCTAATTATGTGGTAGCGCCTTTCTATGTGTTTGGATTTCTGGTGAGACCTTGGTTCCTTAGCTTTGTATGTTGCTCCATTGTTGTCACAGTGTAATGGCGTGTTCCTCAGTCTACAGTTAATCATGGCGTGATGCCTGGCTAACCAATCCATGCCTAAGATAAAATCATAATCTCTGAAGGGCATTTCAATCAAATCTGATAGAAAAACATGTCCTTGGATCACCAAAGGGCAGTCTCTATAAATTCTGTTGAGCCGAACCTCTTGTCCTAACGGGCTAGTTACTAGCACTTTAAAATCCATTTTGACACATGGGCGCAAGTGAGCCGGCTATGCTAGCACTAACATATGAGTGGGATGAACCCAGATCAAACAACACAAATACTTTTTGATCAGAGATAAAGAATGTACCAGCTACCACATCAGAAGTCTCAGCCTCTTCTCGCTATCTCATAGTGTAAACCCTGGCTGAAGTACTTCCTTGTGCTGACTGACCAATAGTACCCTGACTACTAGAAGCATTGCCTCTACCTCTGCCTCTTCCTCTGCCAACCAGTTGTGAACCTCTGAGAGCAGGACTCTGAATAGATCCTTATGCAGTCGTAGGAGCAGGACCAAATCTAGGAGCACTAGTGCAATCTTTTGCAATATGACCCTTGCCTCCACAGTTAAAACAGGCTCCTGTTGCCCAATAGCATTCTCCCCCATGAATCTTACCACAAGTCTCACAGGGGCGGGGAGGTTGTGAACCCCTGCTTGACTGCTAACCAGACCTAGGGGGTCTCTGTCCAGAGAATCTGCCCCTTCCAAATCTTCCACCTCGACCTCTGCTAGGTCCACCAAATTTCTTCTTCTTCCCAGAAGTACCACTAGGGTTTGGCTCTACTGACTTTTTCCCCTTGTCTTTCTTTGATTTTTTAGCTTTTTTATTTTTCTTTTGCTGGGGTCACTTCTAATTCAATTCTTTCCTACTCAAGTGCTTGAGAAATGAGTTATAACACCCTCACTGTAGCAATTCCACACATTCTACTGTTTCAGTGGCCGGTGTCAGTTTGGACAGTTAAAACATCTAGAAAAATATTTATACTTGAGTGAGGAGTCATAAATAACTCAAATAAGTGTAAGAAAAATTAAGAAAAAATTTTAGAAATAAAATACAACCAAGTTAAATGAGCCAGGGCCCTAGCGATGGATAATCCAGTGGGAAGTTGCGGTCCTCAGAGCTAGAAGCCCTAAACCCAGAAGAAAATTCATGAAATAATTTTTGAGACTCCAGAGAAGAGTCATTGAGGTTTCTATGGCATTAGAATGCCAAGAAAAGGCTTAGAAAAATTTTTAGATCGGTACAGACGATTTTGGCTTGATAAGCCAAATGAAGGATATTTTAGCCATTTCGTCTTGAGAGATGATTTTGGCCGACTTGTCGATTAAGTAAATAATTATTATGACATAAAATATGAATAAATATTGCTAAAAATTTATTTAAAAATGAGTAGAGATGAAAAAAATGAAAGAAAAGTTTAATAATTACATCATGCTTGAGTAAGCATGATGCAATTAAAAGCTCCCCACCAATCACCATGAGTCAACCATTTAATGAACTACTAACAAGGTGATAAATGTGTTAAAATAAAATCAAATATCTATCTTCTTCTCCAGCATTCTCCCGTCTAACCCTTTCTTCTCCATTTCCTCTCAAATTCTTTCATTTTCCTATCATTAAAACACCATTTCAAGCTTCCAAATCATTACCTTCCTTCACAAAAATAGTTGGCAGCCTAAATAAACCTCCATAGCCAGCCATAAAACCCAAGGAAAGTGGGAAGAAAAGTGAAAGGAAAATCCGGTTGGCAGCCCCAAAGAGGTGAATCAAGTGTTGGGTTGATTGAAGGTTGCTTGGAGCTAGAAGAATAAGGCTAGTGCTAGAAATTCTCTTGGAATTTAAATTTTATGCAAGTTGATTTAGGGTTTGCTAAAATATGGAATTTTGTGTTGTGACTTGAATTTGATGATGTTGAGGTTGGTTATTGACTATTAGAAGTGCTATAAATATGAATTGAAGTTTGGAAGTTGGGTGGAATTGAAATTGGGAGTGCTTCTCCTATGCAGGAAATTCGGGCCTATGAGTCCAGGGTATTGTTTGACCTATAACTGAAGTTGTGTGACTCCAATTGGTATGAGGCAAATTGGAGGTGAAACTAGACTCAAAATACCCCATTTTTCATGAAGAAAACCTGCCCAAATTCGGTCCATAAGTTGACCAATTTGCTGGTCCAATCCAGATATCCAAACACTGAACCCAGAAAAATGACCAAATGAACAGCACATGTTCATTTGGCCATAACTCTCCTTAGACAAGTCCAAATGACCTGAATTTTATACATTGGAAAGCTTAGACATAGTGCTACAACTTTCATTAGAACATCAAGCCTAGAAATGCTTCTAACCTAATGAAATTATTGACTCAAATTAGGACACCAAAGTGACTGAACCATTATGCCTAGAATTTTTGGACATAGACTACAGACCAGTTTGGCAAAATAGCCATAACTTGGTCTATAAAAATTTAAATGCAATGAAACCAATGGCAAAAGTTTTATAAGACATAGTTCTACAATATTTGTATTTTGACCAAAACCCAAAACCCAAACGAATTAGGTCAAATGCTTAAAAGAACTTAGTATATCCAAACCTAGAAATTTACCCAATTTCATCGACCCAGTTAGTGTTTATAGCATATCTTCCACTAGAAAACTCCATTTAGGATGAGCCATACCTTTTAAGAATCCTAAGATAGAGGGATCAAACTTTGTTTTAGAAACCTTCCTCAAATAATGAATGTAAAAACCCTAAAAATCCACTCGTAGTCACTGACCTAAATCTGGACCCTGAAGACACAGGGTACTGGAGTCTAGGCCAATTAAATTAGTATAATAAATTCTACAAAACTTGAAAAATTGTGATTAAAAATTTTGAGTGACCATAAGACATAGGGAAACAAATTCTATGAAGAGCACTAGACCTAACTGTGACTGTAACTTGTTCAATAAAATTCGTAAAATGTAACTACAAAATCTGCCTAGCTAAGGAACCAGAACTAGGAAATGAACCAGTTATGGTTATTTGACCATAACTTGAGCTATAAAACTCCAAATGGAGTGATTCAAAAAAGGCAATTAAACTAGATACATAAAGGAACAACTTTCATGAAGAAAGAATAGCCAAATTCCTACTTTAGCATAGACTAATGAAATAGTAAACATAGGACATAAAAACTGAAAATTTAGAAATACTTTTGGAAGGCTTTGAATTGCAATCAATGCCAACAAATTTACAACAAAAAATGTGGGATCTTAGTGCAATTGGAATTAACACACCTATTATATATGAAAAGTCAACAATTTGAGTGAATAGTAATGTGTGAATAGTAACCTTAAAGACATAAGAAATAATAAAAGAAATTAAAGAAGTCATTATGAGTAATGTATAAATATATATTGTAATTGGTAAATTTGAATGACTTAATGAATACCAAAAATTTTGTAATTGAGACTTATACTTCCAACACCAATGGAGTTCATAATATATTAGCAATACAACTTGAAGTATGAAATGTACCTTACATGAATAGATTGTTGATTGAATAAATGTGATAAAAGTGTCATTTGGGATTTAGTTTCCCATCGAGAAAAAGGAAAGATGTTTTGAATTTGAATGGTACATCAAATGAATGTGAATTGTGATCAATATGAATGATGTAAGAAATGTATGAATATTATGATGAATGTATAAATTATGGAATTCGTCATGAAATAATGAAGTCATAAAACACAATATATTAATATTTAATGATATTATGTGCCCTTGTATTGCTTAGACACGTGTGTCAGATTGGATAGATTGGCATGCTAATAGGGTATTGTTTTAGCGATCTTGCCAAAGGCTTTATGCTGTATTCATGGCTTTATGCCGTATTCATGGCTTTATGCCAACATTCATGGCTTTTATGCCTGATTATGTGTTATCATGGCTTTTTAGCCATACTGACTGCATACGTGGTTGACGTTCCGCGTCCCATGGTATGGCGACCTGAGGCACTGCGGTGTCTAGTGCCAACGACCCATTATCCAGTTTAGTCAGCCTGTCATAAGTTACTTGGGTAGTCTAATTTATTAAAATAAGTTACGAATATTAGAAATTAAAAATGCTAGAAAGTAAATAAATGAGAAGAAGTTTTGAAGTAAATTAAATTAGTTCTAAAAATGTTAAATATTACAAAATGATTGTAAACAACTTAGAAAGTATCAAGGAAGTGATAAAAAGTCTAATAGAAAAATTATAACTTAAATAAAAAAATAAATGTGACTTTCATAAGAATATAAGTATAAGTATAAATTTTATATTTATTTGTACATTATATAAGTGATTATTGTAAACTTATGACAGAAGAGATTCTAGAGAGCAACATAAATGATGAAAAATATACTGCATGGCAAATTTCATATGAACCCAATAAAATTCTTGAGTATAGAAAATATGCTCCATTATTTTTATTTGTATACATTATTTTCTTGTTATATTATTGCACCACTAAGCGTGATGCTTAGCGTGATGGATTGTTTCCTCGCGTAGATGCGAAGTTAAAGCCAGTGAATACTAAATAGAGATTTTGGAGTTTTGATCATAGAGCGTTCAAGGTTGTCACCTCCTCGAATGCATGTAGATAGGGCTCACATTAAGCATTTTTGTGTATGTTATTTATTTCTTATATTGTAATGTAAATTAGCAAATTATAATTAATTTGTATATCATGTAAATTAAAGATTTATTTAATTATTGCAAATGTTGTAAATTAATGCAAATTTGAGAATTTTGCTATAAGAATGGAGCATGAATGAATTTGTCCAAATGAGTATAGATTTGAATTACATAATGATTTTTCAAATGATGATATGAGTATGGATGAGATTATACTTAAAAAATATTAGTGAATTTTTAAACAGGTGAATAGTAAAACATGTCAAACGAAAATAAAATAGAGAAAACTCTGTTAGTTTCTCCATTGAAAAATAATCGATATTAAATATAACGAGAACAAAATTTTTAAAGAAATAAAGTAAAATAAGTTAGGGTGCTCCGGTAACGAATGTACGCTTTGCTCATACTCTTGTATGTCGGATGAGGGTGTTACATGAGTTACGAAAAATTCTTGTACAGAATCCATTACTTGCATCCATAGTGGGCTTCAAACTGTCTCAAATCTCCTGCACCTTTCCTTCTTTGGTAGAGAGGAGACTCGGCCTAGTGGCAAGCGGAGAACTCCCTCTCATACTCTGCCACTGTTCTGTTGCGCCTTACTTCAAACTCAGAAATTCTTGTAGTTTTTTATCCACATATGCATCTGGCATGTATTTTTGTCTGAACTCTCTGATGAAGTCATCCCAGTCGATCTTGGCGATTCACCAAGGCGTGGGGATGGTCTTCCACTAATCATCGCATCCCCTAGCAGTAGTGACACAGAGTATTCAAACTTCAGTTCATCTTAGCAGTGCAGCTTCTTGAACACTCTGTCCATTCTTTCCAGCCATTGCTCTGCCTCTAAAGGGTCTGCTGTACCCTTGAATTCCGTAGCCCCATACTTCAATAGCTTATCATACTATCTGGCTGGAGGCTATGGTTGTACCACAGATGTCTGGGGTGGAGCTTGAGCAGGCATACCCCCAGCCATTTGTTGAAACATTGCCGCCATCTGCTATGCGGTATGCGAAGCTGCTTGACATTTGTGAAATTGGTGCCACTAACCTTGACATTACCATGAGTGAGGCTTCCCCTTATTCCATAGCTTCAACAGATTGCACAACTGAGCGATCCCCTTCTTCCATATCAGTCTGAAATTAGGGTATCTCTTGAACAAATAAGACAAGGAGATTTCCCTCCATTAGTTCATATTGATGATGTAATGCACTGTATGTAACAAATAATGACATTGAGCAGTTATACTTAACAAAGAAAAGACACAAATTCATAAGTAAAACATACTTTAAAAAGTTTGCTCACGATACCACTAAAACTTGTCACACCTTACCCCTCTGTAAGGCATAACATGATCCCGTAGAATAACTAATGAACTACCAAACTTCATATACCGATAACTCATTAAGTACCCTACAAGGGATTTTAAAACAATTTTCTTACTTTTACAAGTGGTGAGCATTTCTAAATAGATATTAAAATCATTTATTCAAAGTTTTAAAACTAGTAAAATTTTTGTCCCATTTTATTTTTATAAATTTTATAGAAATTTAGTGATGTCGTCTGTATTTTGAAAGCAGTTCTTCAAATTCCTATAAAAGCACTTCTAATAATTTGTCTCAACAACTTCTTCAATTTCACTACCATCCAAATAAATTTCAACATCACTTATCAATTTCCAAAAATTCAAATCCACAATTTACAATTCAAATATCAACCAAAATATTACTAATTAATTTCATTCAACTTAAAACAAAATACTTCCATTCTTATTTCAATAAAGATAAAACAATTAAGATACATCATTCTAAAAATTTACATTAGGAATATCCAAACTAAAATTTAATACATATAACACCCCTATTTGTATAGCTTTGGTATATTTTAGGTGTTAGGTGACCGGTGTCGGTCAGGACAATTAAGATTAGAACCATACTTAAGACAACTAGAGAAACCATAAACACAAATAATTA